>NC_090655.1:27978366-28235866 GCF_040937935.1 Hyperolius riggenbachi
TACAGCAGTAGGAAACTCGCGTCCCATTCACCTCTCTGCTGCTCACATCTCCCTCCTGATTGGCTGCATGGAGCCCTGCTGCTGCCGCTGGGGCTGATGGGGGATGGAGCATAGAGGAGAACAAGAGTCTGCGTAGCTGCAGCCAAGTCTACTAGTGACACAGAAAGTGAGTGGGTGTCTTTACTGCAGGAGAGACAGGAGATGAGCTGATAGGCGATGTGTGTGAAGTTAGCGGAGCAGAGAGAGGCAGCTCCCGACAATAAAGATAAGATGATTACTACTGAATACTTCCTGTCTTCTCTCTGCTCCCAGCATGTGCTCTGCTTTCTCTGCCCCCTCTCTCTCCTGTACTGTGCATCATGGTCGTGGTGTGATATTCTTGCCAAACTGGATAGCCCTTGTGAGATTTTTCACTTTCCACACAGTCTGTTCCTCCATCTTTTTATCAACCACCCTTCCTTTTCTTTTTTTTTTGCACTCTCTTGTGTCCACCCCCTGCCTTTCCCACACTTCTTACTGTCCTCCATTTCCCCATCTCAATCTCCATTCTCCCTGCTTGTCTTACCCCCTCCCCCCATCTATTGTACATCCCTTAAAGGGCCCTTTTCCACCAGCGCGTTTGCGCTGGCTGAATCGCAAAACCGCAAACCGCTAGCGATTTTACAATCGCTACGGTTTGCTTTTTAACATAGGAATCGCGGTAGGTCATTTCCACTACCGCGATTCGCTTTTGTCGGGAACGCGAACGCGCGGCGGAGCGATAATTGCCGCGATTTTGCTATGCAGTGCATAGCATAGCAAAATCGCGGCCGCAAACGTCGGGGGAATCGCCGGTTTTGCGATTCAGCAATCGCTAGCGTTCAGCCTGAACGCTAGCGATTGCAGGTGGAAAAGGGCCCTAAAGGTCCTTTTAAGCAGGGATGGTCTTTTGAGTAGCTACCTGGATTCGAAATCTAAATTATACAGTGGTGACCGCGGGAGATGGTTGTTAACTTACCAATTATTCTGTGGGATCATATGCATTCCATTCACATCACACGCAATGTGTGTGTGACACATTTTATGTCACTACCGCACTTCCTTCTTCTAGCTTGAAGGAGAAAGCTTGATACTGGCGTGGAACGCGTCACACGTTTCGTGTGACGAGAATGGAATGCATAGGATCCCACAGACTTATGGGTAAGTTAACGTCCATCTCCCAGGGTCACCGCTGTATAATTTACATTTTGAATCCGAGTAGCTACATCTTTTCCAACACTTTACAGAGCACCTAGTCATGTCACTGATTGTCCTCAGAGGAGCTCACACTTTAATCCTACCATAGTCATAGTCTAATGTCCTACCATATTATTATTATGTATTTATATAGCACTGATATCTGCTGCAGCACTTTACAGAGAACATAGTCAGGTCACTGACTGTCCTCAGAGGAGCTCACAATCTAATTCTACCATAGGCATAGTCTAATGTCCTACCATATTATTATGTATTTATATAGCACTGACATCTTGTGCAGCACATTTCAGAGTACATAGTCATGTCACTGACTGTCCTCAGAGGAGCTCACAATCTAATCCTGCCATAGTCATAGTGTAATGTCCTACCATATTATTATTATGTATTTATATAGCACTGACATCTTCTGCAGCACATTACAGAGTACATAGTCATATCACTGACTGTCCTCAGAGGAGCTCACACTCTAATCCTACCATAGTCATAGTCTAATGTCCTACCATATTATTATTATGTATTTATATAGCACTGACATCTTCTGCAGCACATTACAGAGTACATAGTCATGTCACTGACTGTCCTCATAGAGGCTCACACTCTAATCCTACTATAGTCATAGTCTAATGTCCTCCCATATTATTAGTATGTATTTATATAGCACTGATATCTCCTGCAGCACATTACAGAGAACATAATCATGTCACTGACTGTCCTCAGAGGAGCTCACACTCTAATCCTACCATAGTCATAGTCTAATGTCCTACCATATTATTATTATGTATTTATATAGCACTGACATCTCCTGCAGCACATTACAGCGTACATAGTCATGTCACTGACTGTCTTCAGAGGAGCTCACAATCTAATCCTACCATAGTCTAATGTCCTCCCAAATTATTATTATTAAGTATTTATATAGCACTGATATCTCCTGCAGCACTTTACAGAGAACATAGTCAGGTCACTGACTGTCCCCAGAGGAGCTCACAATCTGATATCTGCCATGGTCATAGTCTAATGGCCTACCATATTATTATGTATTTATATAGCACTGACATCTTCTGCAGCACTTTACAGACTATATAGTCATGTCACTGGCTGAGGAGTATTTTTCAAATGTGGAGTGCACATATGACTACCTTATACTAATATCTAGAAGCATGTGTCTACCTAATTCAGTTGTCTGGGGAACATATCTACTCAAATTATGTATAATGGGGGCACTTTGCTACTTAATTATCTTGGCGCTCCTGGCTATTTAAATTCTTTATCTTGAGGCACCTGGCTGCTTTTATTATGGGGGAATAAGCTTGGGTGCAGGGATGGGGGGGCGCAATTGTAGTGTTTGCCATAGGCACTATTTTACCCAGATACGCCACTGCATGGCACTCAGGCCTATATACAGCATACAGTTAGATAAGATGACAATACATTACAAAAAGAGTAAAGGTAGCCATACACTGGTCGATTTGCCATTAGATCGACCAGCTGACAGATCCCTATCTGATCGAATCTGATCAGAGAGGGATCGTATGGCTGCCTTTACTGCAAACAGATTGTGAATCGATTTCAGCCTGAAACCGATCACAATCTGTTGAGCTACTCCTGCCGCCTGCCCCCCCCCCCCCGTATACATTACCTGATGCTGGCTCCCGGGCGTCTTCTCCGCGCTGCACGGCTCTGTTCCGGCTCCATCCCGGCGCTCCCTGTGTCACTCCGTGACCAGGAGCCGGAACAGAGCCGTGCAGCGCGGAGAAGATGCCCGGGAGCCAGCGTCAGGTAATGTATCACAAAACAATTGAGATGCGCAAATGTATATAATCAAATCAGGCAGTGCGCCAATATTTTTATAGACAGTTCAATGTTGGGTTTGATATTAAGCGCTACACAATCCTGCTCCTGAAGGAGGGAAATCCTCTCTATCATAAAAGTTCTTTTGTGTTGCCAAAATGGTTCTCACCACCACCACCACACCAAATATTGGAAAGGGACTCACCCTTTTCTAAGACCCCCAATTAGGTCTTAGTCTCGCCTTGGGGTTATTCCCAGGTCACCCCCGACCTTATCGAACTGTGTCTTTAGTGGGCTGACCGCGCGGCAGCTAGACCGAGTAGCAACATTTGGGGAGCCCTTCGGAGGCCACCAATATGGGGGAGAGCCCGTTGAAAAACTCATGCTGTCTTTTACCTGGAGAAAATTGTAAGTGCAATAAATTTTTAAGGTTTTTAAAATCATACAGTATTACGCTATGTGAGATTTTTTATTTGGAGGTTATCTGTCAGCACTTGTGGATTGGCCTAGCCCACTAAAGACACAGTTCGATAAGGTCGGGGGTGACCTGGGAATAACCCCAAGGCGAGACTAAGACCTAATTGGGGGTCTTAGAAAAGGGTAAGTCCCTTTCCAATATTTGGTGTGGTGGTGAGAACCATTTTGGCAACACAAAAGAACGTTTATGATAGAGAGGATTTCCCTCCTTCAGGAGCAGGATTGTGTAGCGCTTAATATCAAACCCAACATTGTCAGGTAAAGTATACCTGATTGGATCGGCCGCCGCTAGCGACGCGCTCCCTACCCGCGGGCGATCGAGGGTAATTTCCCGCACGGCGTGATCGACGGACCGATCCGATTTCGGGAGGAAATCGGATCGGCGGGTGCGTTTACCGCGAACGATTGGCAGCAGATTCGATCCCAGGATCGAATCTGCTGTCGAAATGGCCGCGAATCGGGCCAGTGTATGGCCACCTTTAAGGTAGAGTGACCAGATTTTTGTCGGTTCAACCTGGGACGCCGCGCTGAAAAATGGGGGAATGCGCGGTGTGCCGGAAAACTGGGGGCTGCGCTGCGCCAAAAAATGGGCTTGGCCATGGCATTGTATGGGCAGAGCTAACAAAATGATGTAACAGCGAGGCATAAGAAAGCAGTGTTTACGCCATGATGTGGTCAAACGAGGATTCGCATCATGGGTGTGCAGAAACTGTGTGATGCTATTTAATAGTATACCGTAACCCCAAAGCAGCAAACATAGCCAACTATGACCATTAAATAATAAATGCAGCAACAGTTACCCCAGACACCAGAAAATAAACGCAATGTGGGCACATTTCAGCACAAAATAAACGTATTGCGAGCTACATGTCAGCACAAAATGCAATCTGGGCACATTTCAGCACAAAACGCAATGTAGGCACATTTCAGCACAAAACGCAATGTGGGCACATTTCAGCACAAAATGCAATGGGGGCACATTTCAGCACAAAATAAACGCAATGGGCAACATTTCAGCACAAAATAAACGCAATGGGGGCACATTTCACCTGGAAAAAAAAAGAATTTACTAACCTGGCAGAAGTCAACTCTCGCTCCTGGCCGGCCTCTGGCGTGCTGCTCCTGGGACCGTCTTGCTCCTCCTCCTACAGTCTCCTGCGCTGACAGGCAGAGCAGGACTACGGCAAGTTGGCGCCCGAAGCCCTATACTGGAGACACAAATAGTCTCCAGTACAGGGCTTCGGCAGCCAACTTACCGTAGCCCTGCTCGCCTGCCGGTGTCGGAACAACGGAAGACTAAGTAGGCTGGAGCGGGGCTGTGGGCAATGAACTGGCATGGCGTCTATAGACGCAGCTGCCAGTTCATGCAGTTACAGTGGCCAGAGTCCCGAGGCTGGGACATCCCGCAGCTAAAAGCGGGACGTTTCCCGGGACCTCATGCTGCCTGGGACAGTGGACCCCGAATCCGGGACGCGTCCCGGGCAATCCGGGACGTCTGGTCACTCTAGTAAAGGGTGGACGTCATCAGCCAGAAGTCAGAAGCAGCAGAAGTCAGAAGCGCCTCTCTGGTGCCCGTCGGCTGCAAAAAACGGCACAAAACGCAATGTGGGCACATTTCAGCACAAAATGCAATGGGGGCACATTTCAGCACAAAATAAACGCAATGGGCAACATTTCAGCACAGAATAAACGCAATGGGGGCACATTTCACCTGGAAAAAAAAAGAATTTACTAACCTGGCAGAAGTCAACTCTCGCTCCTGGCCGGCCTCTGGCGTGCTGCTCCTGGGACCGTCTTGCTCCTCCTCCTACAGTCTCCTGCGCTGACAGGCAGAGCAGGACTACGGCAAGTTGGCGCCCGAAGCCCTATACTGGAGACACAAATAGTCTCCAGTACAGGGCTTCGGCAGCCAACTTACCGTAGCCCTGCTCGCCTGCCGGTGTCGGAACAACGGAAGACTAAGTAGGCTGGAGCAGGGCTGTGGGCAATGAACTGGCACGGCGTCTATAGACGCAGCTGCCAGTTCATGCAGTTACAGTGGCCAGAGTCCCGAGGCTGGGACATCCCGCAGCTAAAAGCGGGACGTTTCCCGGGACCTCATGCTGCCTGGGACAGTGGACCCCGAATCCGGGACGCGTCCCGGGCAATCCGGGACGTCTGGTCACTCTAGTAAAGGGTGGACGTCATCAGCCAGAAGTCAGAAGCAGCAGAAGTCAGAAGCGCCTCTCTGGTGCCCGTCGGCTGCTTTAATACCGACCTCTAAAGATTTAAATGTGACATCATCTGAGCAGGGACGTATTAATAACTCATTGGCTGCTATTGGCTGATAAAACCTTGTAATATAATGACAGGCACGGTCTTTACTGCGCATGCACAAACTATCACCTAGTTCTAAAAAGAACATTGTTTAATGTACTGGACTCTTGTTTTCCTTCATGAAATATGCAAACACTCGATGTTTACAGAAAAGACTGCCTCAATGTCTGCCCATCGGGCCTTGATAAACTCTTTGACCTTGGCTGGTTTTGTGTAAGACACAAAACCATGTTCCAGTGTTTCTAGAAATGCTGCTTAAAGGGATACTCTGCAAATCAAGTCTTTTAACTAAACTCAGTTAAAGTAACTGAGGCCTACGAATTCAATCATATAATACTTCTAATTCTAACACAGTCCCCCTCTTCTGGCAAGTCGATGGGCCACTACGCATGTGTAGACGTACACTCCCACCACTGGGAGTATTATGTACATGTGCAGTAGAGACTTTTTCATACTGCTCATGCACAGAGCAATCCCATCCACGGGGACATACTTAGCAGGCGCGCAGACCTGGGCTGAGCATCCAAGTGACAGAGTGTCGCTGCGAAGGACTGGAGGATCGCTTTGTCACAGCGCGGGCACAGGGCAGCTGCAAGGGGCTGGTACAAGCCCCAGGTAAGTTAAACCCGTTTTTTCCCCCCTACAGTTAAAGAACAAGCGACACCCATGCTAACCTAGAAATAAAAACAACATATATAAGTAGATAAATACTACATCATATCCTCCCTGACTCTTGTTCCCCCCCCCCCCCCTTCCTTCTCTTGCTCATTGTGTATTCATTAGCTGCCCTCCTCCCAGAGTTTTCAGACACTCCCACTGAGGTGTATACTAACAACTGCACTTTTTTTATTTACACATCCAATCACTGAGTCACCTCAGCCTTGCTTGTAAACACAAGTAATCAGAGGGTGTTTCTGATAAGCAGCTAGGCAGGGAAATACATGGAAGAGGAGGAATATATTATAGATAAAAAGAACCCCCAGCATTCAACTCTTTGGCACTGTTTGGCACTAGGACCAGTGCTCCTAAAGTATGTGATAACTACAAACCAGAACAGCAGAAAAAGTTTTGCAAGTTTTGAATGCAGGATTAGCATCTTTATCACTTAATACACTCAGACCAGTTGCTGTTGAAATTTGATTTTTATGGTGACAATACTGCTTTAAGGTTCCCTTTAAATCACATATTTAATTACTTTAGCAGCAAGTGAAACACACTGTGAATGCTGTGTGTATACTGAATACAGAGTATGTTTATCTGATATTCTATGCTGATAAATGGTTGCTATTACTGATGCTGGATGTGACTATGAATGTATTTTCATTGGTTGTTGTAACTAGACATCTTTGTTACTATAGGTTGTTTGTAATATTGCTCAATGCACTGAAGGCTATGTTAGGGCAGTGAAGCGATATACTGGGAATATATTACTAAGAGTGCTGGCTCCCTCTGCTGGCAGAACTGAGAGTGCCGCCACATTATTTTCTTTATAGGATGTGTACTATTATTATGATGTTATTATTATTATTCCAATTATTATTTTCACCCATATCAAATTTCAGTCAACCCATCCTCACTGCTCCTTGCCTGTCTCGTCAATTGAATAATACAGTATAGTCCCGGTTATCCAGGACTCAACAAACCAGCAGTCTCAACCAACCAGCACAAATCGCCGCCAGTACTTACAGTGGTGAAGGTCTACTTCTTATGCTGTTTGTGGGCTCTGCTGTGCTTGAAGATTGGGTTCTACGCCTCCTCCAGCAGATTTCGCTGACTTGAAAGTTCCGCATTTCCAATCGTAAATCCGTATTTCCAATCAGAATTCGGAAAATGGAAATCGGATTTCTGCAGAAATATTGCATCACCACAATTTGGTAATTTTAGCCCAATCACAGAACTTGGAAACAATAGACCAATCAGAGAATGCAGAAACAATTCAGGAGTATTTGGCCAATCAGAGAATGCAAAAGATGACTAAAAAAATGACCACTCGGAAATCGGAAAATTATCGGAAATCCACAAAATCAAATCATCGCATTGGCGGAAAACCGAAATTTCTGCAGAATCGAAAATCGGCATTTCCGACCATACCTATTAATATATGTTCAATTACTGTATTTTAATACTTATTACAGAGTTTGTGGTATGTATATAGAGTGCAGTATAGTACTTTAATAGCTGGACCTATTTTTAACATTGGAAGTGAAAATTCCTGCAGTGCACAGTGTGAAGATAATATCCATATTTTCTTTACTGATACATCCAAAAATACATGCTGCGATCTTACATGTTTCAGACAGGTCCTTAGTTACAGCTATAACAGAAGACCAGCGTGTCTGAAAATCATCAGCTGCCAGCCTGTCTGAAATGCGTCAGCTGCCAGCCTGTCTGAAATGTGTCACCTGCCCAGCCTGTCTGAAATGCATCAGCTGCCAGCCTGTCTGAAATGTGTCACCTGCCCAGCCTGTCTGAAATGTGTCAGATGCCCAGTCTGTCTGAAACACGTCAGCTGGCCAACCTGTCTGAAATGCACCAGTTGGCCAGACTGTCTGATGGCCAGCCTGTCTGAAACGCGTCAGCAACCAGACTGTCTAAAAACGCATCAGCTGGAATGCGTCAGCTGCCCAGCCTGTCTGAAATGCGTCAGCTGCCCAGCCTGTCTGAAACGCGTCAGCTGGCCAGACTGTCTAAAAACGCGTCAGCTGGAATGCATCAGCTGCCCAGCCTGTCTGAAATGCGTCAGCTGGCCAGACTGTCTAAAAACGCGTCAGCTGGAATGCGTCAGCTGCCCAGCCTGTCTGAAATGCGTCAGCTGCCCAGCCTGTCTGAAACGCGTCAGCTGCCCAGCCTGTCTGAAACGCGTCAGCTGGCCAGACTGTCTGATGGCCAGCCTGTCTGAATGCATCAGCTGGCCAGCCTGTCTGAAACGTGACAGCTGCCAGTTGCTGCCCCGCCGAGGGATTGCCTGGTAATCGAGACTCAACAGTATACTGATAAAACCTCCCACATGCTTAACAGTTATTAATGAAGAAGTTGCCAGTTGATGACTATAACTCCCCCTCTTACGCCCCACTGGATACTTCCTCTTCAGTGGCATAGCTAAGGAGCTATGGGCCCTGGTGCAATTTGTACATTGGGCCCCCCAAGCACTCTACACATAACACTTGTGTTTAACATTTGAAGTAAAAAAAGCCCGTAGCACACCGTGTGATGATAAAATCTATATTTTCTTTATTGATACATCCAAAAATACATGCTGGCATCTGACGCGTTTCAGACACACCAGGTAATTAGCTACAGCTATGACTAAGGACTCACTGATTGTGAGTTTAGAGCCCAGGTCTCTTTAAAACAGACCTGACCTCAGAACGTCCTCTCTCCTCTTAGGGCTCGTTTCCACTAGTGCGGCGTGCGTCTCGTAGACGCACGCCGGCACTGAGCGGGTGGGCGGGATCGCAGGCGATTCCCATGAGCCATGCCATGCACGGCTATGGGAATCGCAGCCTCCGCCGCGAAATCTGTGGGGGTTTCCGGCCGAATCGCTACTGCAAGCGATTCGGCCGGCGGCGCCGTTGTCCCCTATGGCAGAGTTTCCCCGCGCGATTTGCCTGCGGGGAAACTCTGCGGATTCGCGGCCGTTTCCGCGAGAGTGGAAACGGGCCCTAAAAGGTACACAACAGAATAATAACCATTAAAGAAAAACATTTCTTTGTTACAACTGATACAAATCCTGAAATAAATCTGCACTGTTGCTACTTCCTGCTTTCATTAAAGCAGACTTATTGGGGGGCTTTGCCACTTGCTCTTTCAAGATACCTGCACCCGCAGCTGACGGCCATAGTAACCTGGTATAAAGAGTTGAGGGGGGCTCATTTTTTTATTTTCTCTGCCTGGTTGCCAAAGGTGCAGTGTGGGTGACTGATACATCCATATAGGAACCCTCATGTTGTCTTGCTTTTGTTTTCTTAGCTTAATATCAGGATTGAGGATAGCAGTTTGTCTGTGCAAACCAAACCTGGAGAGTCCAGCTGCTGTAGCAGATAATAAGTGGTGCCTCACACAAGCTTGCATTTAGTGAATAAGACATCCAGTAAGCTGCAGCCCCTTGCACTAATAATTGCTCCGAATACCACGACTTGCATTTATTT
The DNA here is from genome assembly GCF_040937935.1 of Hyperolius riggenbachi. NCBI lineage: Eukaryota > Metazoa > Chordata > Amphibia > Anura > Hyperoliidae > Hyperolius > Hyperolius riggenbachi. The sequence goes on from NC_090655.1 coordinate 27,988,335, forward strand.
TATTGGATCAAGCTCTCATCCTCCTCGCCCTCATCTGAAACCTCGCTATCATTCACTGGGTCCACTTCTGCTGCTGCACTCACCTGTGGAACAATGTAATGGAAAGTAGAGAGACCGGCACTGCTGAAAAAAGCTTTATTCAGTGAGCATAAATGTCACACATGCCTCGATATGTCACACTTGTAGCTCAAGCGTACGGATGGCGCATGGTTGCAGGGCACTGATCTATGCCTGATGTCCATTTCGCCTGGTTGGAGCTTCTTCTGAGGCAGAAGCTCCTAGCACTATCTGCCTCAGAAGATGCTCCAATGGAGCAAAATGGCCATCAGGCATAGATCAGTGCCCTGCAACCACCGGCAAACTACGCTTGAGGTACACGTTTGTTATATCAATGCATGTGTGATGTTCATGCTTACTGAATAAAGCTTTTTGTAGCAGTGCCGGACTCTCTCCTGTCCATTGCCTTTTATCAATCTTGTTACTCCAAGTCCATAGCACGCTGCAGCTACAAGAAAGTGCATGTGGCTAATACAGGTCCTTCTCAAAAAATTAGCATATTGGGATAAAGTTCATTATTTTCTGTAATGTACTGATAAACATTAGATTTTCATATATTTTAGATTTATTACACACAACTGAAGTAGTTCAAGCCTTTTATGGTTTTAATATTGATGATTTTGGCATACAGCTCATGAAAACCCCAAATTCCTATCTCCAAAAATTAGCATATCATGAAAAGGTTCTCTAAACGAGCTATTAACCTAATCATCTGAATCAACTAATTAACTCTAAACACCTGCAAAAGATTCCTGAGGCTTTTAAAAACTCCCGGCCTGGTTCATTACTCAAAACCACAATCATGGGTAAGACTGCCGACCTGACTGCTGTCCAGAAGGCCGTCATTGACACCCTCAAGCAAGGGGGTAAGACACAGAAAGAAATTTCTGAACGAATAGGCTGTTCCCAGAGTGCTGTATCAAGGCACCTCAGTGGGCAGTCTGTGGGAAGGAAAAAGTGTGGCAGAAAACGCTGCACAATGAGAAGAGGTGACCGGACCCTGAGGAAGATTGTGGAGAAGGACCGATTCCAGACCTTGGGGGACCTGCGGAAGCAGTGGACTGAGTCTGGAGTAGAAACATCCAGAGCCACCGTGTACAGGCGTGTGCAGGAAATGGGCTACAGGTGCTGCATTCCCCAGGTCAAGCCACTTTTGAACCAGAAAAGCGGCAGAAGCGCCTGACCTGGGCTACAGAGAAGCAGCACTGTACTGTTGCTCAGTGGTCCAAAGTACTTTTTTCAGATGAAAGCAACTTTTGTCTTTACCTTTCCCATCGCACTCTCCTATGAAGGTCTGCACTGCACACAACTCCCAAATCTGGTCAGTTGACAAGTGGTGGTGTAGATCTCTTCTGCCTTCACTGCACTTACCAGGTTCTCAATACCCCTCCTGCTTTCATTTGCTATCCATCCGAAGTAGGAACTAGGAAGACAAAGGCTGTAGACACACTTTGAGTGCATTCAGAGTGCTCTTATGACCATGAGAGCTTTCTGAGTGTTTTTTTTTTAAACGCCCCCATTGACTTTGATTAAAATCGTGGTAAAATTGCAGCAATTTTGATTTCTGGGAAAATCACGATTACAGCAATTTTACTACAATTTTGATTCAAGTCAATAAGAGCTCTCAGAAAGGTCTCTCTGATGGTCAGAAAAGCACTCAGAAGCGCCCATAGTGTGTCTACAACCTTGGCTCAAGTTCTTGTCCAGCTACGCCAGTTTTTGTGGGCTTGACGTATTACCACCACTCAGTTTATGCAGGTTGCTGTCAATTGAAGAACATCTCACTCCGTGTCAAACTATGTAACTGCAGACCACGTAATCCAAGTTGTCTCTACACTGATATTAGTGATGTCAGTGTGACAGCTCTTATACCTCTGTGAGCTATTATAGTAGGCTTGGTGTATTAGAGCCACTTAATTTAAACTTATTGCCAGTTGTAAATGATATCAGTAAGTGTTAAACTGACAAATTGCACAGCACGTAATCCAGTCTGTCTGAACACCGATATTAGTGATTAGCATGATTACAGACGTGTCTCTTCTTCCAGCTAGACCAGTTCTGGTTAATATTAAATTGTGGTGCCAATCTATACCTATTTTTTTTTTTTACTCTTTTTATTAAAGTTTTACATAGAAAGATTTTACGACCAAATACTGACTAAATCTATAAATCAATATTGTAACAAAAATAAACAATTTTATTCATTATGTTAATTTTACTACAGTCGCTTCCCGACTACCTAGCGGGACAGCAGTTCTCTCGTTCCTCCACGACGCATATGTGCGTCAACTCACAAAGAACGAGATTTGACAGGAGCTCGCACGAGTGTGCTCTCCCGTCACTGCGCACAGGGGACCCCAGCGATCAGCCTTCCAGCCAGAGATTGGCGCTGGCAGCTGTTTTTTAGGTAATTATATATTTATACAGCGCTGACATCTTACGCAGCGCTATACAGCGTATATTGGGCTCGATTCACAAAAGGGTGCTAACTCAGTTAGCACGCCTAAAAGCTTTGGTCGTGCTAACTAGGTTGCTAAGTAGTTAGCATGCCCAAAGCTTTTATTGATTGCACGCAAAGTTTAGCGCTGCGCACTGCGCACGAAACGTTGCACCAGGTGAGACCAAAACGTTGCACTAGGTGCGCCTAAAACATCGCACGAAACGGTACATCGTGTGACGTTTCGGGTGCACCCGGTGTGACATTTTAGGTGCACCCGGTGCGACATTTTGGTTGCACCCGGTGTGCCATTTTGTGCGCACCGCAATTATGTCGCACCAAATGAAAGCTCTATTTACGACAAGAAACGGGGGTAAAATTAATTTGGGTGCTAAGTTGTTAAGAGCTGAATTGTAAAAAATGACCGGTTCACTAGGGGGGTATAAACCTCGGGGACTCTAGAGGTTAAATTAAAAATGATGCGAGGTATTTTGATTATTTTTAGTTAAGAGTACTTTTTATAATTACTTTGGATCATTCATATTCCATAAAAGAAAGTAAGCTCTAAGTGCTTTTCTTTGTAGACTTAGCAGCAGAACAGGTCTCTTTGCTGCAGGCGTAACAAGCTACACAAAGGAACAGGCTTTCTCTTAAAGAGACACTGAAGCGAAAAAAAAAATATGATATAGTGAATTGGTTGTGTACTATGAATAATTACTAGAAGATTAGCAGCAAAGAAAATATTCTCATACTTTTATTTTCAGGTATATAGTGTTTTTTTCTAACATTGCATCATTCTATAATATGTGCAGATTACACAACACTCAGCATTCAAAATGAGTCTTTCAGAGCAGTCTGTGAAGTAATGACCTCTCCTCTAGCAGAGAAAAAAGTAAACAGTTCACTTACAGTTGAGATAATAAAAGTCAGATAACAGCCCTCTCCAAGACTAACTCAGAAAGCTTAATGGCTTGTTAGCATAGAGATAACAACTGGAGTTTCTCAACTCTTCCTGTACTGGAAACAATTAAACTGATATATCTGATCTTAATGTTTTATTTCTTAGCTGTACTACACATACAAATCATAATATCATATTTTTTTTTTCGCTTCAGTGTCTCTTTAACCTCCCTGGCGGTAAGCCCGAGCTGAGCTCGGGCTATGCCGCGCAGGGGGAGATCTCAGCCCCTGGTGGGGCGATTTTTATTCTGTAAAGTGCTGTGCGCGCAGCCAGCACTTTGCTAGCCGCGCGCACAGCTTGATCGCCGCCGCTCTGCGCCAATCGGCCGCACGCAGCGGCGAAAGAGGGCCCCCCCCGCCAGAGCCCTGCGCTGCCCGGACCAATGAGTTCCGGGCAGCGCTATGGGCTGGATCGAGTGCGCATGACGTCAGGACGTCGGCTGACGTCCATGACGTCATCCCGATCGTCGCCATGGCGACAGGAGAAGCCAAACAGGGGAACGCGTTATATACGCGTTCCCCTGTTTGCTATAGATGCCGGCGACGATCGCACTGGAGGGACACATGCACCCTCTAGTGGTGTTTCATGTAGCTACCACTCTGGTAGCTTTACATGAAACAAAAAAAAAAATTAAAAAAAAAGGATTTTTGCCAATTAGGCAAAAAAAATTAACCGCCAAGGAGGCTAGCTCATGTTAGATGCAGGCTGTAGAATGGGTGTGTTTCAAATGCACATGGAAATGAAATAAAGTTTAAAAAATGTAATGAATTCTTATAATTTATAGATAGGACAACTGAAACCATCTGAGTTTTTCTCCGTAAAAGCAGAACCTTCTCTTTAGAGATATGGGGGCTATATTATGCATAACCAAATAGAGGAACAGAGATACCCTCTAATGTGGATCTATATGCTAAATACTACGGTGTCTTGTGAACGAAATGATGAAATGAGATTTAATCCGCGTCTGTAAATGGAGTAACTGGGGTTCTCTTTTAATGGGGTTGTCCCATGGGGAATGAGAAATAGATTTGTGCCGGCAGGACATCTAAGTAATCCCCGGTTTATACCCAAGTGGAAAGCTTTAGCCATTGAAAGTGATCTGAAAGTTATGAGAATAATGATTGAAGAGGAGACCATCCAATTAGATGAACTAAAATCTGAAATAGCAGAGAGCATAGCCCAGCTGGAGTGTCATAAATCACATGTGGAATTCACAAAATTAAATGATATGGTGAAACGAGAAGTGGAAGTTACTCAAAAAAGAATTCAAATGATAAAACAAAACAAATTTCAGATTGATGTAAAAGAGTGGAATAATGGGGAATATTATAATTGTAATCAAGGCAGGGCAAGGTCTAGGTCTAGAAGTAGAGGGAGGAGACCAGGAGAGGATGAGAGCCCTGATAGTTCCCCGTCTGCTTCAGGAAAATCCATTTCTTTTTTAGAGGATGGAGAGGAAACAGACGGGGGAGAAGAAGAAGGAGAAGAGGAAAAAACAGGAGACCCCAAGTATCCAAAAAAGAGACAGGAGAAAGTGAAGGGACAAAGTGGCAAACAAAAATGGGACAAAAATATGCAGCCTATTCTAAAGAAGAGGGTGCAGCCATACAGGAAGGGCAAGACGTACAGGGATTAGAGGAAACAGGGGGAACGGAAGACACAGGGGACAAGAATAATATAGTGAATTTAACTGATTTTGCGTTAGGTGATCAACACATTTCTGTTTTAAATAAGGGATTATCCTTCTCCCCAGTCTGTGGAGGGGACCCTTTTGATACTTTCAAAGATTTTCAATTTTTTTTGCGTAAAGTTTTGCTTAGAAAGATGTTCGTGACCAATGATAACAGGTCCCCTGAGTCGAAAGAGAACCCTGAAGAAGGACTAGAGGTCAGATCATTAGAGGAGAGGTCTCTTTTGAGAGATCTAGAGAGTCTCTTAGATGAGAACAGGATAGTAGCCCCAAGTCATGAGGGAGCGTGTGGTGGTGCGGTCCACTCTGATTTGAAGAAGTTTTCTAGGTATATGCCTCCACTCTCCATGGATAAAAACATAAAAGTCTTTTCTGACTTAGTCAGCAGAGACTTGGAAAATATTCACTGGGGCCCAAGGTTTGATAACCTGTCCCCCTTGGAGAGACAGGCAGTTACTGAATTAAAAGAGGCGGACAACATCATCATTCGTGGAAGTGACAAGGGGGGAAATATTGTGCTGTGGAGCAAAGAGGCGTATTTCAGGGAAATGAATAGACAATTGAGTTGTAGTGACACATATGTAAAATTACGGGATAATCCATTCCCTGGGATAATACGCGAAAGAGACAGGATTTTGGAGGAGGCCTTAACGGAGGGGTCAATCTCATCAGCAGAATATAATTTTATGAAGTTTGAGCATTATAAAATTCCTATATTGTATTTGATACCAAAAATCCATAAAAATAAGGAGAATCCCCCAGGTCGGCCAATAGTGGCGGCGATTGATGGTCCACTGGAAAAGGTGGGGATTTTTATTGATGACAATTTGAAAGGATTAGTGGAGGAATTGCTGTCCTTTATAAAAGATACTGGTGAGTTGTTAAATTTGATTGAGAATTTTGAGATTCTTGAAGATGACCTGTTAGTAGGTGTGGATATAGAGTCCCTATATACTTCAGTCCCGCATGAGGTGGGGATTAACGCAGTGAGTCAGTTTTTGTTTGAATATAGGGGATGGACATTGAAAAGAAATCAGACAGTGATTGAACTTCTGGAACTGGTTTTGTATAACAATTGTTTCATGGCAGATAGGTCGATGTACCGCCAGACGAGGGGGACGTCGATGGGGGCGGCGTGCGCGCCGGCATATGCGTGTTTGCATCTTGGGGCATGGGAAAGGGGTGATGTGTACCCCAACCCACTGTTCGGCGCGCACGCCGCCCTCTGGCTTCGTTACATGGACGACGTCTTCCTCGTCTGGAGGGGACCGGAAGCGAGCTTGTTGACCTTTTTAGAAGGCCTAAATGTGAATTCCAGAAATTTAAAAGTAACGTATGACATCCAGAGGGAGAGGCTGTCTTTTTTGGATGTCAGGATAATGAAGAAAGAGGGAAAGTTACAGACAACAGTATTTAGAAAGGAGACGGCAGGAAATACATATCTTCATGCCACTAGTTTTCACCCAAAGAGTCAGAAGTGGGGAATTCCTTATGGACAACTTCTGAGGATGCGTCGGAATTGTTCAGAAGATGCAGAGTTCCAGGTGGAAGCTGACAAAATGGTCGAACGCTTTAGGAAACGGGGGTACCCTGAGCAGGTGCTCGAGGGTGCTCTTGATCGCGTTAGTACTATTGAACGCAGTGATTGTTTAAGGAGGAAAAAGAGAGAAAATAACGGGAATGGGAAGGTGAGATTCATAACAACTTATGGATCTCACTGGTCTCAACTTCGAAAGGTGCTGGAGAAGCACTGGCACGTGTTGAGCCTAGATCCCGAATTACTCAAAATTGTTGGTTCATACCCACTTATGACTCCAAGAAGGGCCCCGAATTTAAAAGACTCCCTGGTAAAGGCAGAAATATATTCCAGGACCTACAATGCAAACCAGGGAAGAGGTTTTCTGGGTCCAATTCCGAATGGAATGTTCCCATGTGGGAATTGTAAGTATTGTAAATTAGTGGAAAGGACCGATACATTTACAAATGCAAAAGGAAATAAAGAATATGAGATAAGAAGTTTCGTGAATTGCAACTCTGAAGGGGTAATATATATGATCACTTGCCCGTGCGGACTGAAGTATATAGGGAAAACCAAAAGGAAGATCAAGGAAAGAATAGGGGAACACCTGGGGAACATTGGCTCTGCAGACGAAAAAAGTCCGTTGGGAACTTACTTTGCTGTATTCCATGACAGCAACCCAGACTGTTTAAAATTTAAATGTATAATTAAACCAAAAAGAAGCATAAGGGGAGGGGATTTTGAAAGATTTTTATATCAAGTAGAGAATAGATGGATTTACATGTTGGGAACCCTGATTCCGAGGGGGTTAAATTCTGAGCTCAATTTGGTACACTTTCTAAAGGAATATCCCAAGTAGAACTGTACTATCCCTTTGAACATGGATAATTGATAAGTGGGGTTAGGAAGACCCTAGATTGAAATTGATTTGGAATGTAGTCTGGGTCGCTGGGATGCAGGGAAATGCAGCAATAAAAAGTGGAAGGTCTCGAGAGGAGGAGATAATCCCACTGTCTGAGGATTGGTCCTGCTGAATGGGTACAGCATGGGAACATGCATGAATGTTTGGGATGTGATGTGTCCAGGGTTCATAATGGGTATGCATAAGTGCTATTACTATCCTGCAAAGGCTATGTAGCGACAACTCTGTGTGATGTTAATGGACATGGGACTTTTTCATAAATGAATATCCCCATCTAAAAATAAGAATAAGATTTGACAACAAAAGTGACATTGCTGGATTGGAGATGTGTAAGGATGGATGGGATAATTAAAGTTTTGAGGCATCAGCACTTTAAAACAAAGAAGTCGGTTGCTATGGGTGATATGAGAAGTACACGGAAACTGACTAGACGCTGAGAAGGGAAAAAGGCACTGCATAGAATCTATTGAAGGTCTCAGAGCGAGGCTTGGATTATTGATGGGCACACGTTAAATGGAGGAGGGATTTCCGCCCTTACCCAGCCGCAGCGTCATCACACTGACGAAGCTCACGTTGGTGGGCGTAACGCGTATGTGGGCGTGGCTGAACGCGCTGGACACGAGGAGCAACTTGGCGTTCTAACGGAGCGACACATTGTGCAATAATTACCGGGAGTCAGAGGGCTGTTACAGGTACCTGTATACTGCGGGACGCCGCAGCATGGAAGCTGAGATTATACCCACGCACTGGATGTAAGGTAAAGCCGGAATACCTGGTGGTGACTGACGCAGATCTAATGATGTGTGGAGATTCGGCTAAAGAATATGCAGTTGTGACATGCTGATTGGGCCTGGTGCCGATACGAGCAGTGAACTTATTCACACATGGAGGACATGAACTGTGCTTATTAGAATCTAGGAGCGCTGTCTTGTGGATTTTTTTTACCATGTGCCATAATTTTGAAAATCTATGGTGATCCTCTGGAGATAAGACTATCAGTGTATCACAACAGAGATACTCCTTGGAAATTATATAAAGCAAATTAGCCTCTATTCGTCTCAAAAATTAGGATTGGCCAATCCAATTGAAGATGAATGGGGTGTGATTGATTGTGTGTTCTGTATTGCTATAGGAGCGCTCCTATGTATGTCCGGTGCGGGCTATTGGGGTTTTAAAGGGAGGGGGTGTGGGACGGAATTGGGCTGTCTTATCTTTTTGATACAATAAAATGTCTTTATAGCTAATGAGTGGCGGTCCTTGAATTTTAGGTTGAGTGCATTGTTGTATGGACCTGCCTTCCCCCATATGATGTGGGGTATGCTTATATGATTTACAAGGATTTGTGCACCGGAGCAATTGTTTTTGTATGTAATTGAAATATTCCGTGTGAACGATCTTGCAGTGGTATAGATAGTTTAAGACAGAATTCCTACCTATCCTCCACCAAAAGGGAGGGAATTTTAATTCATTAGTTAATCCATCTTATCCAAGAAAAAATGGCTTATGTTTTGGGATCAGAAATTGATTCAGATATATCATCAGCGTTTAAAGAAGTCAGCAAGGAAAGTCAGGATGATCTTAGGGATCTGAAGAGATTTTTCAGGTACCACAAAAAACTGACATTGAGACACCTAAGACGAAAATGGAGCATTCAAACAATGCAATCCTACGTAGATAAGGGGGTTGTCCCATGGGGAATGAGAAATAGATTTGTGCCGGCAGGACATCTAAGAAATCCCCGGTTTATACCCAAGTGGAAAGCTTTAGCCATTGAAAGTGATCTGAAAGTTATGAGAATAATGATTGAAGAGGAGACCATCCAATTAGATGAACTAAAATCTGAAATAGCAGAGAGCATAGCCCAGCTGGAGTGTCATAAATCACATGTGGAATTCACAAAATTAAATGATATGGTGAAACGAGAAGTGGAAGTTACTCAAAAAAGAATTAAAATGATAAAACAAAACAAATTTCAGATTGATGTAAAAGAGTGGAATAATGGGGAATATTATAATTGTAATCAAGGCAGGGCAAGGTCTAGGTCTAGAAGTAGAGGGAGGAGACCAGGAGAGGATGAGAGCCCTGATAGTTCCCCGTCTGCTTCAGGAAAATCCATTTCTTTTTTAGAGGATGGAGAGGAAACAGACGGGGGAGAAGAAGAAGGAGAAGAGGAAAAAACAGGAGACCCCAAGTATCCAAAAAAGAGACAGGAGAAAGTGAAGGGACAAAGTGGCAAACAAAAATGGGACAAAAATATGCAGCCTATTCTAAAGAAGAGGGTGCAGCCATACAGGAAGGGCAAGACGTACAGGGATTAGAGGAAACAGGGGGAACGGAAGACACAGGGGACAAGAATAATATAGTGAATTTAACTGATTTTGCGTTAGGTGATCAACACATTTCTGTTTTAAATAAGGGATTATCCTTCTCCCCAGTCTGTGGAGGGGACCCTTTTGATACTTTCAAAGATTTTCAATTTTTTTTGCGTAAAGTTTTGCTTAGAAAGATGTTCGTGACCAATGATAACAGGTCCCCTGAGTCGAAAGAGAACCCTGAAGAAGGACTAGAGGTCAGATCATTAGAGGAGAGGTCTCTTTTGAGAGATCTAGAGAGTCTCTTAGATGAGAACAGGATAGTAGCCCCAAGTCATGAGGGAGCGTGTGGTGGTGCGGTCCACTCTGATTTGAAGAAGTTTTCTAGGTATATGCCTCCACTCTCCATGGATAAAAACATAAAAGTCTTTTCTGACTTAGTCAGCAGAGACTTGGAAAATATTCACTGGGGCCCAAGGTTTGATAACCTGTCCCCCTTGGAGAGACAGGCAGTTACTGAATTAAAAGAGGCGGACAACATCATCATTCGTGGAAGTGACAAGGGGGGAAATATTGTGCTGTGGAGCAAAGAGGCGTATTTCAGGGAAATGAATAGACAATTGAGTTGTAGTGACACATATGTAAAATTACGGGATAATCCATTCCCTGGGATAATACGCGAAAGAGACAGGATTTTGGAGGAGGCCTTAACGGAGGGGTCAATCTCATCAGCAGAATATAATTTTATGAAGTTTGAGCATTATAAAATTCCTATATTGTATTTGATACCAAAAATCCATAAAAATAAGGAGAATCCCCCAGGTCGGCCAATAGTGGCGGCGATTGATGGTCCACTGGAAAAGGTGGGGATTTTTATTGATGACAATTTGAAAGGATTAGTGGAGGAATTGCCGTCCTTTATAAAAGATACTGGTGAGTTGTTAAATTTGATTGAGAATTTTGAGATTCTTGAAGATGACCTGTTAGTAGGTGTGGATATAGAGTCCCTATATACTTCAGTCCCGCATGAGGTGGGGATTAACGCAGTGAGTCAGTTTTTGTTTGAATATAGGGGATGGACATTGAAAAGAAATCAGACAGTGATTGAACTTCTGGAACTGGTTTTGTATAACAATTGTTTCATGGCAGATAGGTCGATGTACCGCCAGACGAGGGGGACGTCGATGGGGGCGGCGTGCGCGCCGGCATATGCGTGTTTGCATCTTGGGGCATGGGAAAGGGGTGATGTGTACCCCGACCCACTGTTCGGCGCGCACGCCGCCCTCTGGCTTCGTTACATGGACGACGTCTTCCTCGTCTGGAGGGGACCGGAAGCGAGCTTGTTGACCTTTTTAGAAGGCCTAAATGTGAATTCCAGAAATTTAAAAGTAACGTATGACATCCAGAGGGAGAGGCTGTCTTTTTTGGATGTCAGGATAATGAAGAAAGAGGGAAAGTTACAGACAACAGTATTTAGAAAGGAGACGGCAGGAAATACATATCTTCATGCCACTAGTTTTCACCCAAAGAGTCAGAAGTGGGGAATTCCTTATGGACAACTTCTGAGGATGCGTCGGAATTGTTCAGAAGATGCAGAGTTCCAGGTGGAAGCTGACAAAATGGTCGAACGCTTTAGGAAACGGGGGTACCCTGAGCAGGTGCTCGAGGGTGCTCTTGATCGCGTTAGTACTATTGAACGCGGTGATTGTTTAAGGAGGAAAAAGAGAGAAAATAACGGGAATGGGAAGGTGAGATTCATAACAACTTATGGATCTCACTGGTCTCAACTTCGAAAGGTGCTGGAGAAGCACTGGCACGTGTTGAGCCTAGATCCCGAATTACTCAAAATTGTTGGTTCATACCCACTTATGACTCCAAGAAGGGCCCCGAATTTAAAAGACTCCCTGGTAAAGGCAGAAATATATTCCAGGACCTACAATGCAAACCAGGGAAGAGGTTTTCTGGGTCCAATTCCGAATGGAATGTTCCCATGTGGGAATTGTAAGTATTGTAAATTAGTGGAAAGGACCGATACATTTACAAATGCAAAAGGAAATAAAGAATATGAGATAAGAAGTTTCGTGAATTGCAACTCTGAAGGGGTAATATATATGATCACTTGCCCGTGCGGACTGAAGTATATAGGGAAAACCAAAAGGAAGATCAAGGAAAGAATAGGGGAACACCTGGGGAACATTGGCTCTGCAGACGAAAAAAGTCCGTTGGGAACTCACTTTGCTGTATTCCATGACAGCAACCCAGACTGTTTAAAATTTAAATGTATAATTAAACCAAAAAGAAGCATAAGGGGAGGGGATTTTGAAAGATTTTTATATCAAGTAGAGAATAGATGGATTTACATGTTGGGAACCCTGATTCCGAGGGGGTTAAATTCTGAGCTCAATTTGGTACACTTTCTAAAGGAATATCCCAAGTAGAACTGTACTATCCCTTTGAACATGGATAATTGATAAGTGGGGTTAGGAAGACCCTAGATTGAAATTGATTTGGAATGTAGTCTGGGTCGCTGGGATGCAGGGAAATGCAGCAATAAAAAGTGGAAGGTCTCGAGAGGAGGAGATAATCCCACTGTCTGAGGATTGGTCCTGCTGAATGGGTACAGCATGGGAACATGCATGAATGTTTGGGATGTGATGTGTCCAGGGTTCATAATGGGTATGCATAAGTGCTATTACTATCCTGCAAAGGCTATGTAGCGACAACTCTGTGTGATGTTAATGGACATGGGACTTTTTCATAAATGAATATCCCCATCTAAAAATAAGAATAAGATTTGACAACAAAAGTGACATTGCTGGATTGGAGATGTGTAAGGATGGATGGGATAATTAAAGTTTTGAGGCATCAGCACTTTAAAACAAAGAAGTCGGTTGCTATGGGTGATATGAGAAGTACACGGAAACTGACTAGACGCTGAGAAGGGAAAAAGGCACTGCATAGAATCTATTGAAGGTCTCAGAGCGAGGCTTGGATTATTGATGGGCACACGTTAAATGGAGGAGGGATTTCCGCCCTTACCCAGCCGCAGCGTCATCACACTGACGAAGCTCACGTTGGTGGGCGTAACGCGTATGTGGGCGTGGCTGAACGCGCTGGACACGAGGAGCAACTTGGCGTTCTAACGGAGCGACACATTGTGCAATAATTACCGGGAGTCAGAGGGCTGTTACAGGTACCTGTATACTGCGGGACGCCGCAGCATGGAAGCTGAGATTATACCCACGCACTGGATGTAAGGTAAAGCCGGAATACCTGGTGGTGACTGACGCAGATCTAATGATGTGTGGAGATTCGGCTAAAGAATATGCAGTTGTGACATGCTGATTGGGCCTGGTGCCGATACGAGCAGTGAACTTATTCACACATGGAGGACATGAACTGTGCTTATTAGAATCTAGGAGCGCTGTCTTGTGGATTTTTTTTACCATGTGCCATAATTTTGAAAATCTATGGTGATCCTCTGGAGATAAGACTATCACTGTATCACAACAGAGATACTCCTTGGAAATTATATAAAGCAAATTAGCCTCTATTCGTCTCAAAAATTAGGATTGGCCAATCCAATTGAAGATGAATGGGGTGTGATTGATTGTGTGTTCTGTATTGCTATAGGAGCGCTCCTATGTATGTCCGGTGCGGGCTATTGGGGTTTTAAAGGGAGGGGGTGTGGGACGGAATTGGGCTGTCTTATCTTTTTGATACAATAAAATGTCTTTATAGCTAATGAGTGGCGGTCCTTGAATTTTAGCTTGAGTGCATTGTTGTATGGACCTGCCTTCCCCCATATGATGTGGGGTATGCTTATATGATTTACAAGGATTTGTGCACCGGAGCAATTGTTTTTGTATGTAATTGAAATATTCCGTGTGAACGATCTTGCAGTGGTATAGATAGTTTAAGACAGAATTCCTACCTATCCTCCACCAAAAGGGAGGGAATTTTAATTCATTAGTTAATCCATCTTATCCAAGAAAAAATGGCTTATGTTTTGGGATCAGAAATTGATTCAGATATATCATCAGCGTTTAAAGAAGTCAGCAAGGAAAGTCAGGATGATCTTAGGGATCTGAAGAGATTTTTCAGGTACCACAAAAAACTGACATTGAGACACCTAAGACGAAAATGGAGCATTCAAACAATGCAATCCTACGTAGATAAGGGGGTTGTCCCATGGGGAATGAGAAATAGATTTGTGCCGGCAGGACATCTAAGAAATCCCCGGTTTATACCCAAGTGGAAAGCTTTAGCCATTGAAAGTGATCTGAAAGTTATGAGAATAATGATTGAAGAGGAGACCATCCAATTAGATGAACTAAAATCTGAAATAGCAGAGAGCATAGCCCAGCTGGAGTGTCATAAATCACATGTGGAATTCACAAAATTAAATGATATGGTGAAACGAGAAGTGGAAGTTACTCAAAAAAGAATTAAAATGATAAAACAAAACAAATTTCAGATTGATGTAAAAGAGTGGAATAATGGGGAATATTATAATTGTAATCAAGGCAGGGCAAGGTCTAGGTCTAGAAGTAGAGGGAGGAGACCAGGAGAGGATGAGAGCCCTGATAGTTCCCCGTCTGCTTCAGGAAAATCCATTTCTTTTTTAGAGGATGGAGAGGAAACAGACGGGGGAGAAGAAGAAGGAGAAGAGGAAAAAACAGGAGACCCCAAGTATCCAAAAAAGAGACAGGAGAAAGTGAAGGGACAAAGTGGCAAACAAAAATGGGACAAAAATATGCAGCCTATTCTAAAGAAGAGGGTGCAGCCATACAGGAAGGGCAAGACGTACAGGGATTAGAGGAAACAGGGGGAACGGAAGACACAGGGGACAAGAATAATATAGTGAATTTAACTGATTTTGCGTTAGGTGATCAACACATTTCTGTTTTAAATAAGGGATTATCCTTCTCCCCAGTCTGTGGAGGGGACCCTTTTGATACTTTCAAAGATTTTCAATTTTTTTTGCGTAAAGTTTTGCTTAGAAAGATGTTCGTGACCAATGATAACAGGTCCCCTGAGTCGAAAGAGAACCCTGAAGAAGGACTAGAGGTCAGATCATTAGAGGAGAGGTCTCTTTTGAGAGATCTAGAGAGTCTCTTAGATGAGAACAGGATAGTAGCCCCAAGTCATGAGGGAGCGTGTGGTGGTGCGGTCCACTCTGATTTGAAGAAGTTTTCTAGGTATATGCCTCCACTCTCCATGGATAAAAACATAAAAGTCTTTTCTGACTTAGTCAGCAGAGACTTGGAAAATATTCACTGGGGCCCAAGGTTTGATAACCTGTCCCCCTTGGAGAGACAGGCAGTTACTGAATTAAAAGAGGCGGACAACATCATCATTCGTGGAAGTGACAAGGGGGGAAATATTGTGCTGTGGAGCAAAGAGGCGTATTTCAGGGAAATGAATAGACAATTGAGTTGTAGTGACACATATGTAAAATTACGGGATAATCCATTCCCTGGGATAATACGCGAAAGAGACAGGATTTTGGAGGAGGCCTTAACGGAGGGGTCAATCTCATCAGCAGAATATAATTTTATGAAGTTTGAGCATTATAAAATTCCTATATTGTATTTGATACCAAAAATCCATAAAAATAAGGAGAATCCCCCAGGTCGGCCAATAGTGGCGGCGATTGATGGTCCACTGGAAAAGGTGGGGATTTTTATTGATGACAATTTGAAAGGATTAGTGGAGGAATTGCCGTCCTTTATAAAAGATACTGGTGAGTTGTTAAATTTGATTGAGAATTTTGAGATTCTTGAAGATGACCTGTTAGTAGGTGTGGATATAGAGTCCCTATATACTTCAGTCCCGCATGAGGTGGGGATTAACGCAGTGAGTCAGTTTTTGTTTGAATATAGGGGATGGACATTGAAAAGAAATCAGACAGTGATTGAACTTCTGGAACTGGTTTTGTATAACAATTGTTTCATGGCAGATAGGTCGATGTACCGCCAGACGAGGGGGACGTCGATGGGGGCGGCGTGCGCGCCGGCATATGCGTGTTTGCATCTTGGGGCATGGGAAAGGGGTGATGTGTACCCCGACCCACTGTTCGGCGCGCACGCCGCCCTCTGGCTTCGTTACATGGACGACGTCTTCCTCGTCTGGAGGGGACCGGAAGCGAGCTTGTTGACCTTTTTAGAAGGCCTAAATGTGAATTCCAGAAATTTAAAAGTAACGTATGACATCCAGAGGGAGAGGCTGTCTTTTTTGGATGTCAGGATAATGAAGAAAGAGGGAAAGTTACAGACAACAGTATTTAGAAAGGAGACGGCAGGAAATACATATCTTCATGCCACTAGTTTTCACCCAAAGAGTCAGAAGTGGGGAATTCCTTATGGACAACTTCTGAGGATGCGTCGGAATTGTTCAGAAGATGCAGAGTTCCAGGTGGAAGCTGACAAAATGGTCGAACGCTTTAGGAAACGGGGGTACCCTGAGCAGGTGCTCGAGGGTGCTCTTGATCGCGTTAGTACTATTGAACGCAGTGATTGTTTAAGGAGGAAAAAGAGAGAAAATAACGGGAATGGGAAGGTGAGATTCATAACAACTTATGGATCTCACTGGTCTCAACTTCGAAAGGTGCTGGAGAAGCACTGGCACGTGTTGAGCCTAGATCCCGAATTACTCAAAATTGTTGGTTCATACCCACTTATGACTCCAAGAAGGGCCCCGAATTTAAAAGACTCCCTGGTAAAGGCAGAAATATATTCCAGGACCTACAATGCAAACCAGGGAAGAGGTTTTCTGGGTCCAATTCCGAATGGAATGTTCCCATGTGGGAATTGTAAGTATTGTAAATTAGTGGAAAGGACCGATACATTTACAAATGCAAAAGGAAATAAAGAATATGAGATAAGAAGTTTCGTGAATTGCAACTCTGAAGGGGTAATATATATGATCACTTGCCCGTGCGGACTGAAGTATATAGGGAAAACCAAAAGGAAGATCAAGGAAAGAATAGGGGAACACCTGGGGAACATTGGCTCTGCAGACGAAAAAAGTCCGTTGGGAACTTACTTTGCTGTATTCCATGACAGCAACCCAGACTGTTTAAAATTTAAATGTATAATTAAACCAAAAAGAAGCATAAGGGGAGGGGATTTTGAAAGATTTTTATATCAAGTAGAGAATAGATGGATTTACATGTTGGGAACCCTGATTCCGAGGGGGTTAAATTCTGAGCTCAATTTGGTACACTTTCTAAAGGAATATCCCAAGTAGAACTGTACTATCCCTTTGAACATGGATAATTGATAAGTGGGGTTAGGAAGACCCTAGATTGAAATTGATTTGGAATGTAGTCTGGGTCGCTGGGATGCAGGGAAATGCAGCAATAAAAAGTGGAAGGTCTCGAGAGGAGGAGATAATCCCACTGTCTGAGGATTGGTCCTGCTGAATGGGTACAGCATGGGAACATGCATGAATGTTTGGGATGTGATGTGTCCAGGGTTCATAATGGGTATGCATAAGTGCTATTACTATCCTGCAAAGGCTATGTAGCGACAACTCTGTGTGATGTTAATGGACATGGGACTTTTTCATAAATGAATATCCCCATCTAAAAATAAGAATAAGATTTGACAACAAAAGTGACATTGCTGGATTGGAGATGTGTAAGGATGGATGGGATAATTAAAGTTTTGAGGCATCAGCACTTTAAAACAAAGAAGTCGGTTGCTATGGGTGATATGAGAAGTACACGGAAACTGACTAGACGCTGAGAAGGGAAAAAGGCACTGCATAGAATCTATTGAAGGTCTCAGAGCGAGGCTTGGATTATTGATGGGCACACGTTAAATGGAGGAGGGATTTCCGCCCTTACCCAGCCGCAGCGTCATCACACTGACGAAGCTCACGTTGGTGGGCGTAACGCGTATGTGGGCGTGGCTGAACGCGCTGGACACGAGGAGCAACTTGGCGTTCTAACGGAGCGACACATTGTGCAATAATTACCGGGAGTCAGAGGGCTGTTACAGGTACCTGTATACTGCGGGACGCCGCAGCATGGAAGCTGAGATTATACCCACGCACTGGATGTAAGGTAAAGCCGGAATACCTGGTGGTGACTGACGCAGATCTAATGATGTGTGGAGATTCGGCTAAAGAATATGCAGTTGTGACATGCTGATTGGGCCTGGTGCCGATACGAGCAGTGAACTTATTCACACATGGAGGACATGAACTGTGCTTATTAGAATCTAGGAGCGCTGTCTTGTGGATTTTTTTTACCATGTGCCATAATTTTGAAAATCTATGGTGATCCTCTGGAGATAAGACTATCACTGTATCACAACAGAGATACTCCTTGGAAATTATATAAAGCAAATTAGCCTCTATTCGTCTCAAAAATTAGGATTGGCCAATCCAATTGAAGATGAATGGGGTGTGATTGATTGTGTGTTCTGTATTGCTATAGGAGCGCTCCTATGTATGTCCGGTGCGGGCTATTGGGGTTTTAAAGGGAGGGGGTGTGGGACGGAATTGGGCTGTCTTATCTTTTTGATACAATAAAATGTCTTTATAGCTAATGAGTGGCGGTCCTTGAATTTTAGCTTGAGTGCATTGTTGTATGGACCTGCCTTCCCCCATATGATGTGGGGTATGCTTATATGATTTACAAGGATTTGTGCACCGGAGCAATTGTTTTTGTATGTAATTGAAATATTCCGTGTGAACGATCTTGCAGTGGTATAGATAGTTTAAGACAGAATTCCTACCTATCCTCCACCAAAAGGGAGGGAATTTTAATTCATTAGTTAATCCATCTTATCCAAGAAAAAATGGCTTATGTTTTGGGATCAGAAATTGATTCAGATATATCATCAGCGTTTAAAGAAGTCAGCAAGGAAAGTCAGGATGATCTTAGGGATCTGAAGAGATTTTTCAGGTACCACAAAAAACTGACATTGAGACACCTAAGACGAAAATGGAGCATTCAAACAATGCAATCCTACGTAGATAAGGGGGTTGTCCCATGGGGAATGAGAAATAGATTTGTGCCGGCAGGACATCTAAGAAATCCCCGGTTTATACCCAAGTGGAAAGCTTTAGCCATTGAAAGTGATCTGAAAGTTATGAGAATAATGATTGAAGAGGAGACCATCCAATTAGATGAACTAAAATCTGAAATAGCAGAGAGCATAGCCCAGCTGGAGTGTCATAAATCACATGTGGAATTCACAAAATTAAATGATATGGTGAAACGAGAAGTGGAAGTTACTCAAAAAAGAATTAAAATGATAAAACAAAACAAATTTCAGATTGATGTAAAAGAGTGGAATAATGGGGAATATTATAATTGTAATCAAGGCAGGGCAAGGTCTAGGTCTAGAAGTAGAGGGAGGAGACCAGGAGAGGATGAGAGCCCTGATAGTTCCCCGTCTGCTTCAGGAAAATCCATTTCTTTTTTAGAGGATGGAGAGGAAACAGACGGGGGAGAAGAAGAAGGAGAAGAGGAAAAAACAGGAGACCCCAAGTATCCAAAAAAGAGACAGGAGAAAGTGAAGGGACAAAGTGGCAAACAAAAATGGGACAAAAATATGCAGCCTATTCTAAAGAAGAGGGTGCAGCCATACAGGAAGGGCAAGACGTACAGGGATTAGAGGAAACAGGGGGAACGGAAGACACAGGGGACAAGAATAATATAGTGAATTTAACTGATTTTGCGTTAGGTGATCAACACATTTCTGTTTTAAATAAGGGATTATCCTTCTCCCCAGTCTGTGGAGGGGACCCTTTTGATACTTTCAAAGATTTTCAATTTTTTTTGCGTAAAGTTTTGCTTAGAAAGATGTTCGTGACCAATGATAACAGGTCCCCTGAGTCGAAAGAGAACCCTGAAGAAGGACTAGAGGTCAGATCATTAGAGGAGAGGTCTCTTTTGAGAGATCTAGAGAGTCTCTTAGATGAGAACAGGATAGTAGCCCCAAGTCATGAGGGAGCGTGTGGTGGTGCGGTCCACTCTGATTTGAAGAAGTTTTCTAGGTATATGCCTCCACTCTCCATGGATAAAAACATAAAAGTCTTTTCTGACTTAGTCAGCAGAGACTTGGAAAATATTCACTGGGGCCCAAGGTTTGATAACCTGTCCCCCTTGGAGAGACAGGCAGTTACTGAATTAAAAGAGGCGGACAACATCATCATTCGTGGAAGTGACAAGGGGGGAAATATTGTGCTGTGGAGCAAAGAGGCGTATTTCAGGGAAATGAATAGACAATTGAGTTGTAGTGACACATATGTAAAATTACGGGATAATCCATTCCCTGGGATAATACGCGAAAGAGACAGGATTTTGGAGGAGGCCTTAACGGAGGGGTCAATCTCATCAGCAGAATATAATTTTATGAAGTTTGAGCATTATAAAATTCCTATATTGTATTTGATACCAAAAATCCATAAAAATAAGGAGAATCCCCCAGGTCGGCCAATAGTGGCGGCGATTGATGGTCCACTGGAAAAGGTGGGGATTTTTATTGATGACAATTTGAAAGGATTAGTGGAGGAATTGCCGTCCTTTATAAAAGATACTGGTGAGTTGTTAAATTTGATTGAGAATTTTGAGATTCTTGAAGATGACCTGTTAGTAGGTGTGGATATAGAGTCCCTATATACTTCAGTCCCGCATGAGGTGGGGATTAACGCAGTGAGTCAGTTTTTGTTTGAATATAGGGGATGGACATTGAAAAGAAATCAGACAGTGATTGAACTTCTGGAACTGGTTTTGTATAACAATTGTTTCATGGCAGATAGGTCGATGTACCGCCAGACGAGGGGGACGTCGATGGGGGCGGCGTGCGCGCCGGCATATGCGTGTTTGCATCTTGGGGCATGGGAAAGGGGTGATGTGTACCCCGACCCACTGTTCGGCGCGCACGCCGCCCTCTGGCTTCGTTACATGGACGACGTCTTCCTCGTCTGGAGGGGACCGGAAGCGAGCTTGTTGACCTTTTTAGAAGGCCTAAATGTGAATTCCAGAAATTTAAAAGTAACGTATGACATCCAGAGGGAGAGGCTGTCTTTTTTGGATGTCAGGATAATGAAGAAAGAGGGAAAGTTACAGACAACAGTATTTAGAAAGGAGACGGCAGGAAATACATATCTTCATGCCACTAGTTTTCACCCAAAGAGTCAGAAGTGGGGAATTCCTTATGGACAACTTCTGAGGATGCGTCGGAATTGTTCAGAAGATGCAGAGTTCCAGGTGGAAGCTGACAAAATGGTCGAACGCTTTAGGAAACGGGGGTACCCTGAGCAGGTGCTCGAGGGTGCTCTTGATCGCGTTAGTACTATTGAACGCAGTGATTGTTTAAGGAGGAAAAAGAGAGAAAATAACGGGAATGGGAAGGTGAGATTCATAACAACTTATGGATCTCACTGGTCTCAACTTCGAAAGGTGCTGGAGAAGCACTGGCACGTGTTGAGCCTAGATCCCGAATTACTCAAAATTGTTGGTTCATACCCACTTATGACTCCAAGAAGGGCCCCGAATTTAAAAGACTCCCTGGTAAAGGCAGAAATATATTCCAGGACCTACAATGCAAACCAGGGAAGAGGTTTTCTGGGTCCAATTCCGAATGGAATGTTCCCATGTGGGAATTGTAAGTATTGTAAATTAGTGGAAAGGACCGATACATTTACAAATGCAAAAGGAAATAAAGAATATGAGATAAGAAGTTTCGTGAATTGCAACTCTGAAGGGGTAATATATATGATCACTTGCCCGTGCGGACTGAAGTATATAGGGAAAACCAAAAGGAAGATCAAGGAAAGAATAGGGGAACACCTGGGGAACATTGGCTCTGCAGACGAAAAAAGTCCGTTGGGAACTCACTTTGCTGTATTCCATGACAGCAACCCAGACTGTTTAAAATTTAAATGTATAATTAAACCAAAAAGAAGCATAAGGGGAGGGGATTTTGAAAGATTTTTATATCAAGTAGAGAATAGATGGATTTACATGTTGGGAACCCTGATTCCGAGGGGGTTAAATTCTGAGCTCAATTTGGTACACTTTCTAAAGGAATATCCCAAGTAGAACTGTACTATCCCTTTGAACATGGATAATTGATAAGTGGGGTTAGGAAGACCCTAGATTGAAATTGATTTGGAATGTAGTCTGGGTCGCTGGGATGCAGGGAAATGCAGCAATAAAAAGTGGAAGGTCTCGAGAGGAGGAGATAATCCCACTGTCTGAGGATTGGTCCTGCTGAATGGGTACAGCATGGGAACATGCATGAATGTTTGGGATGTGATGTGTCCAGGGTTCATAATGGGTATGCATAAGTGCTATTACTATCCTGCAAAGGCTATGTAGCGACAACTCTGTGTGATGTTAATGGACATGGGACTTTTTCATAAATGAATATCCCCATCTAAAAATAAGAATAAGATTTGACAACAAAAGTGACATTGCTGGATTGGAGATGTGTAAGGATGGATGGGATAATTAAAGTTTTGAGGCATCAGCACTTTAAAACAAAGAAGTCGGTTGCTATGGGTGATATGAGAAGTACACGGAAACTGACTAGACGCTGAGAAGGGAAAAAGGCACTGCATAGAATCTATTGAAGGTCTCAGAGCGAGGCTTGGATTATTGATGGGCACACGTTAAATGGAGGAGGGATTTCCGCCCTTACCCAGCCGCAGCGTCATCACACTGACGAAGCTCACGTTGGTGGGCGTAACGCGTATGTGGGCGTGGCTGAACGCGCTGGACACGAGGAGCAACTTGGCGTTCTAACGGAGCGACACATTGTGCAATAATTACCGGGAGTCAGAGGGCTGTTACAGGTACCTGTATACTGCGGGACGCCGCAGCATGGAAGCTGAGATTATACCCACGCACTGGATGTAAGGTAAAGCCGGAATACCTGGTGGTGACTGACGCAGATCTAATGATGTGTGGAGATTCGGCTAAAGAATATGCAGTTGTGACATGCTGATTGGGCCTGGTGCCGATACGAGCAGTGAACTTATTCACACATGGAGGACATGAACTGTGCTTATTAGAATCTAGGAGCGCTGTCTTGTGGATTTTTTTTACCATGTGCCATAATTTTGAAAATCTATGGTGATCCTCTGGAGATAAGACTATCACTGTATCACAACAGAGATACTCCTTGGAAATTATATAAAGCAAATTAGCCTCTATTCGTCTCAAAAATTAGGATTGGCCAATCCAATTGAAGATGAATGGGGTGTGATTGATTGTGTGTTCTGTATTGCTATAGGAGCGCTCCTATGTATGTCCGGTGCGGGCTATTGGGGTTTTAAAGGGAGGGGGTGTGGGACGGAATTGGGCTGTCTTATCTTTTTGATACAATAAAATGTCTTTATAGCTAATGAGTGGCGGTCCTTGAATTTTAGCTTGAGTGCATTGTTGTATGGACCTGCCTTCCCCCATATGATGTGGGGTATGCTTATATGATTTACAAGGATTTGTGCACCGGAGCAATTGTTTTTGTATGTAATTGAAATATTCCGTGTGAACGATCTTGCAGTGGTATAGATAGTTTAAGACAGAATTCCTACCTATCCTCCACCAAAAGGGAGGGAATTTTAATTCATTAGTTAATCCATCTTATCCAAGAAAAAATGGCTTATGTTTTGGGATCAGAAATTGATTCAGATATATCATCAGCGTTTAAAGAAGTCAGCAAGGAAAGTCAGGATGATCTTAGGGATCTGAAGAGATTTTTCAGGTACCACAAAAAACTGACATTGAGACACCTAAGACGAAAATGGAGCATTCAAACAATGCAATCCTACGTAGATAAGGGGGTTGTCCCATGGGGAATGAGAAATAGATTTGTGCCGGCAGGACATCTAAGAAATCCCCGGTTTATACCCAAGTGGAAAGCTTTAGCCATTGAAAGTGATCTGAAAGTTATGAGAATAATGATTGAAGAGGAGACCATCCAATTAGATGAACTAAAATCTGAAATAGCAGAGAGCATAGCCCAGCTGGAGTGTCATAAATCACATGTGGAATTCACAAAATTAAATGATATGGTGAAACGAGAAGTGGAAGTTACTCAAAAAAGAATTAAAATGATAAAACAAAACAAATTTCAGATTGATGTAAAAGAGTGGAATAATGGGGAATATTATAATTGTAATCAAGGCAGGGCAAGGTCTAGGTCTAGAAGTAGAGGGAGGAGACCAGGAGAGGATGAGAGCCCTGATAGTTCCCCGTCTGCTTCAGGAAAATCCATTTCTTTTTTAGAGGATGGAGAGGAAACAGACGGGGGAGAAGAAGAAGGAGAAGAGGAAAAAACAGGAGACCCCAAGTATCCAAAAAAGAGACAGGAGAAAGTGAAGGGACAAAGTGGCAAACAAAAATGGGACAAAAATATGCAGCCTATTCTAAAGAAGAGGGTGCAGCCATACAGGAAGGGCAAGACGTACAGGGATTAGAGGAAACAGGGGGAACGGAAGACACAGGGGACAAGAATAATATAGTGAATTTAACTGATTTTGCGTTAGGTGATCAACACATTTCTGTTTTAAATAAGGGATTATCCTTCTCCCCAGTCTGTGGAGGGGACCCTTTTGATACTTTCAAAGATTTTCAATTTTTTTTGCGTAAAGTTTTGCTTAGAAAGATGTTCGTGACCAATGATAACAGGTCCCCTGAGTCGAAAGAGAACCCTGAAGAAGGACTAGAGGTCAGATCATTAGAGGAGAGGTCTCTTTTGAGAGATCTAGAGAGTCTCTTAGATGAGAACAGGATAGTAGCCCCAAGTCATGAGGGAGCGTGTGGTGGTGCGGTCCACTCTGATTTGAAGAAGTTTTCTAGGTATATGCCTCCACTCTCCATGGATAAAAACATAAAAGTCTTTTCTGACTTAGTCAGCAGAGACTTGGAAAATATTCACTGGGGCCCAAGGTTTGATAACCTGTCCCCCTTGGAGAGACAGGCAGTTACTGAATTAAAAGAGGCGGACAACATCATCATTCGTGGAAGTGACAAGGGGGGAAATATTGTGCTGTGGAGCAAAGAGGCGTATTTCAGGGAAATGAATAGACAATTGAGTTGTAGTGACACATATGTAAAATTACGGGATAATCCATTCCCTGGGATAATACGCGAAAGAGACAGGATTTTGGAGGAGGCCTTAACGGAGGGGTCAATCTCATCAGCAGAATATAATTTTATGAAGTTTGAGCATTATAAAATTCCTATATTGTATTTGATACCAAAAATCCATAAAAATAAGGAGAATCCCCCAGGTCGGCCAATAGTGGCGGCGATTGATGGTCCACTGGAAAAGGTGGGGATTTTTATTGATGACAATTTGAAAGGATTAGTGGAGGAATTGCCGTCCTTTATAAAAGATACTGGTGAGTTGTTAAATTTGATTGAGAATTTTGAGATTCTTGAAGATGACCTGTTAGTAGGTGTGGATATAGAGTCCCTATATACTTCAGTCCCGCATGAGGTGGGGATTAACGCAGTGAGTCAGTTTTTGTTTGAATATAGGGGATGGACATTGAAAAGAAATCAGACAGTGATTGAACTTCTGGAACTGGTTTTGTATAACAATTGTTTCATGGCAGATAGGTCGATGTACCGCCAGACGAGGGGGACGTCGATGGGGGCGGCGTGCGCGCCGGCATATGCGTGTTTGCATCTTGGGGCATGGGAAAGGGGTGATGTGTACCCCGACCCACTGTTCGGCGCGCACGCCGCCCTCTGGCTTCGTTACATGGACGACGTCTTCCTCGTCTGGAGGGGACCGGAAGCGAGCTTGTTGACCTTTTTAGAAGGCCTAAATGTGAATTCCAGAAATTTAAAAGTAACGTATGACATCCAGAGGGAGAGGCTGTCTTTTTTGGATGTCAGGATAATGAAGAAAGAGGGAAAGTTACAGACAACAGTATTTAGAAAGGAGACGGCAGGAAATACATATCTTCATGCCACTAGTTTTCACCCAAAGAGTCAGAAGTGGGGAATTCCTTATGGACAACTTCTGAGGATGCGTCGGAATTGTTCAGAAGATGCAGAGTTCCAGGTGGAAGCTGACAAAATGGTCGAACGCTTTAGGAAACGGGGGTACCCTGAGCAGGTGCTCGAGGGTGCTCTTGATCGCGTTAGTACTATTGAACGCAGTGATTGTTTAAGGAGGAAAAAGAGAGAAAATAACGGGAATGGGAAGGTGAGATTCATAACAACTTATGGATCTCACTGGTCTCAACTTCGAAAGGTGCTGGAGAAGCACTGGCACGTGTTGAGCCTAGATCCCGAATTACTCAAAATTGTTGGTTCATACCCACTTATGACTCCAAGAAGGGCCCCGAATTTAAAAGACTCCCTGGTAAAGGCAGAAATATATTCCAGGACCTACAATGCAAACCAGGGAAGAGGTTTTCTGGGTCCAATTCCGAATGGAATGTTCCCATGTGGGAATTGTAAGTATTGTAAATTAGTGGAAAGGACCGATACATTTACAAATGCAAAAGGAAATAAAGAATATGAGATAAGAAGTTTCGTGAATTGCAACTCTGAAGGGGTAATATATATGATCACTTGCCCGTGCGGACTGAAGTATATAGGGAAAACCAAAAGGAAGATCAAGGAAAGAATAGGGGAACACCTGGGGAACATTGGCTCTGCAGACGAAAAAAGTCCGTTGGGAACTCACTTTGCTGTATTCCATGACAGCAACCCAGACTGTTTAAAATTTAAATGTATAATTAAACCAAAAAGAAGCATAAGGGGAGGGGATTTTGAAAGATTTTTATATCAAGTAGAGAATAGATGGATTTACATGTTGGGAACCCTGATTCCGAGGGGGTTAAATTCTGAGCTCAATTTGGTACACTTTCTAAAGGAATATCCCAAGTAGAACTGTACTATCCCTTTGAACATGGATAATTGATAAGTGGGGTTAGGAAGACCCTAGATTGAAATTGATTTGGAATGTAGTCTGGGTCGCTGGGATGCAGGGAAATGCAGCAATAAAAAGTGGAAGGTCTCGAGAGGAGGAGATAATCCCACTGTCTGAGGATTGGTCCTGCTGAATGGGTACAGCATGGGAACATGCATGAATGTTTGGGATGTGATGTGTCCAGGGTTCATAATGGGTATGCATAAGTGCTATTACTATCCTGCAAAGGCTATGTAGCGACAACTCTGTGTGATGTTAATGGACATGGGACTTTTTCATAAATGAATATCCCCATCTAAAAATAAGAATAAGATTTGACAACAAAAGTGACATTGCTGGATTGGAGATGTGTAAGGATGGATGGGATAATTAAAGTTTTGAGGCATCAGCACTTTAAAACAAAGAAGTCGGTTGCTATGGGTGATATGAGAAGTACACGGAAACTGACTAGACGCTGAGAAGGGAAAAAGGCACTGCATAGAATCTATTGAAGGTCTCAGAGCGAGGCTTGGATTATTGATGGGCACACGTTAAATGGAGGAGGGATTTCCGCCCTTACCCAGCCGCAGCGTCATCACACTGACGAAGCTCACGTTGGTGGGCGTAACGCGTATGTGGGCGTGGCTGAACGCGCTGGACACGAGGAGCAACTTGGCGTTCTAACGGAGCGACACATTGTGCAATAATTACCGGGAGTCAGAAGGCTGTTACAGGTACCTGTATACTGCGGGACGCCGCAGCAAGGAAGCTGAGATTATACCCACGCACTGGATGTAAGGTAAAGCCGGAATACCTGGTGGTGACTGACGCAGATCTAATGATGTGTGGAGATTCGGCTAAAGAATATGCAGTTGTGACATGCTGATTGGGCCTGGTGCCGATACGAGCAGTGAACTTATTCACACATGGAGGACATGAACTGTGCTTATTAGAATCTAGGAGCGCTGTCTTGTGGATTTTTTTTACCATGTGCCATAATTTTGAAAATCTATGGTGATCCTCTGGAGATAAGACTATCACTGTATCACAACAGAGATACTCCTTGGAAATTATATAAAGCAAATTAGCCTCTATTCGTCTCAAAAATTAGGATTGGCCAATCCAATTGAAGATGAATGGGGTGTGATTGATTGTGTGTTCTGTATTGCTATAGGAGCGCTCCTATGTATGTCCGGTGCGGGCTATTGGGGTTTTAAATGGAGGGGGTGTGGGACGGAATTGGGCTGTCTTATCTTTTTGATACAATAAAATGTCTTTATAGCTAATGAGTGGCGGTCCTTGAATTTTAGGTTGAGTTCTCTTTTAATGTATCACTATAGCCCATGGAATTGGTGTTGCGGTCACTCTAATCTATTGACTGTTGGTTTAATTATAAGAATGTATTTGTAAGGTCATACCCAAGCCCTTTACATAGAATATGCTGATGTATCCCTTTCACCCCTCAAGTATTAAGGTGGCCACACACCATACAATTTTTTAAATATCTGTTCAATTTAAGAATTGCAATCAATTTTTCTGACTGATTGTAACATTTCAAAAATATGACCAATGTACCACACACCTACGCTCAATTTTTTCCTCAATTATCATAAAACTGATTGGAAACTCAGAGAAAATTGCTAGGGTGTGTATATTAATAAATTAACAATCCAACACACACCATACAATCTTCAGTAGAAATTGAAGAGAAATATCTGGCATTCTGGATCGATTTAAAATCGAAAAAAACGGGAAATCCGAGCGGATTTTTCAGTCGAATGAAAAAAAAAGATTTTGATTTTTCTGAGAGATACGATTGTTTTTATTGAATTACTGTAAAATCGGATCATTTTATTGTATCGTGTGTGGCCACCCAGGAGAGACAGAATTAGACAATGCAGTTAATATCTCCGCGTTAGTTAATTCTTCTACCTGAGTTCCCTGCCTAATCCTTTATTAATTTACAGTTTTTGTTTGTAGATGTGCATATTTGAAGAACTTTTTTTTTGGGGGGGGGGGGACTATTTGGCTTCAAGTCGAACTGTCAGCCATACTATCTCAGAAAACCCCCCACAAATATTAGTAGATTAATACTTGCTCTACTTACATATCATATGTATTGCTTTGTCCACATTTTGATTTTAGTGATTTTTCTATAGTAAAAAAAGAGAAACTCCTTCTTAGGATTTTCCGTTTTGTTTGTATCTATCGTTAAGCTAATCCTGACATCGTTTCCTCCTTTACTCTGTCTGTGTATCATTGCCTGCCCCCCTCCCAGTCTTCAGACACTCCCACCCAGGTCTGCAGTAGAAAGTGCATTGAGAAATTTTGGTCAATCAGAGAGAAAGAGAGGTGTGGGAGGGGAAAACAGGAGAGAAAGTGGTTACAGCTAATCAGGCTGCATTATTTAAGTCTGAGGGGAGAGTAAAAAAGAAAAAAAGAAAACCCAGCATGCCTTGCAACTTCCTTTGTGCGGCAGATGTACCAAATAAGAGCCAGGGAGACTGGGGAGTGATGTTTTATGGAGAAAACAAACATAAAGAGTGATTTTTTTAAACTTTTGGATTGCCTGATTAACATCCCTATTAATTGTTTACCAGAAAAAAATAAAAAATTTAATTTTTTGATTTTATGCCCGACAGTTACTCTTTAATACCACTAGTGACCCGTTTTGATTTTATAGTGCCGCCAGTTGGATTTTCTTTTTAATGTTTTTATTATATTCCTTTGTATTTGTTAAACTGTTATTTGTTTAAACTTAGTTCTTCTAAGATTCATAGGTTTAGTTGATGTCATAGACTTATTGTTTAAAAAATCTCTTAATTTCCAGGTCACATGTTACAAATTTGTGACCATTTCAAGTAGGAAAGAAAACAGAAGATGTCTGGCACTGTAGCTTTAATGTGTGACAGCAGGTGTACAGTTGATTGGCAAGCAAACACACAAGGACAATGTCCGTGAAGATGATAATACTTATCGTGCTCTGCTGAAGGTGGAGAGGCGACTGTGGGCGCCAGTGGGTGCACGGCCTTACAGCCGTTTCACAATGGGGTGAGCCTTGCTTCTTCGGAGGCTTTTCGTGCACTCCGAAGCCTCCGAAGAAGCAAGGCTCACCCCATTGTGAAACGGCTGTAAGGCCGTGCACCCACTGGCGCCCACAGTCGCCTCTCCACCTTCAGCAGAGCACGATAAGTATTATCATCTTCACGGACATTGTCCTTGTGTGTTTGCTTGCCAATCAACTGTACACCTGCTGTCACACATTAAAGCTACAGTGCCAGACATCTTCTGTTTTCTTTCCTACTTGAAATGGTCACAATGCTTGAACTATTCATGTCGTGAGCACGTAGCTTCTGCTGAAGTTTTGCACACTGCCTTTCAGTGATCTGTCCCATCTGTAATTTACTGAGTGCCTACCTACCTTCTTCAAAGCTTGTTACAAATTTGTGACTGCTATTCCCAAAGTTGTCCTGAATTTTAAAATAAATGGCATCTATGTAACATGACCAAATCTGAAGGAGTGTTTGGCCTGGTTGGCTCAGCTACTACTTAAAGAAAACCTGTACTGAAAATAAAAGTCAAAATAAGCATACACAAGTCATACATACCTTCCATGTAGTCTACTCCTCAGTGTCTTTCTCCTGTCCCGCGTCCTGTTTGTTCACTGTGATCAAGGGAATTTTCTGTCCTCCATTTTGAAAATAGCCATTACCCATAACAGCTTTCTGGTCAGCACACAGTTAAACTGTAACATCGCCCACTTGAGCCATAGGGAAGCATGGACATTACCGGGTACATCCGTTTTCCTCTCAGCTATAACTGACAGCAACTGATATTTTACTGACAGCAACTGATATATTTCAGATCTGACAAAATATTGTCAGAACTGGCAGGGATTATTGTCAGAAGAAAATGGTCAGCTTCTGGGAGGAACTGATGGCGAGGTAACTGTGTAATGTTCATTTGAAGTTACCTCATGTGTTTATTTTAAATATTTTTACTCAGTACAGGTTCTCTTTAAAGAGGAACTCCAATAAAAATAATGTAATGAACAAAAGTGCATAATTTTTAAAATTTGCAAAAACAAAACAGAGGACACTAAGAGCCCAATAGTGCAATATTGTCTGGTAAGCTCAATATATAATGTAATGTCAAAGGTTCTCATACTCACAAAGGTGGGTTACCATCAGGTAACCACTTGACAGGCAGGTGGTGAGTATTAGTACCTGACCCCACTCAGGTATAAAAGTCGCTCTCTGTAGATAGGAAAATGGGGAAAGAACCCCTCCACCAGGGGTGGACTTAATCGTGCTGTAATATGTACGAACAGAGGCAACACAACATAAGATTTTTTCATCTTAAAAAATACGGAGTTGCTTCACATAAATTTGTATTCACATTTTTATATTTTTGAGCTAATGGTCCATATCTGTGGCTTATTGATATGCATGCTTGTAGATGCATGCAGTTTCCACAACACAAGGTTTTTTTATCTTAAAAATACAGAGTTGCTTCACATAAATTTGTATTCACATTTTTATATTTTTGAGCTATAGGTCCATATCTGTGGCTTATTGATATGCATGCTTGTAGATGCATGCAGTTTTCACAACACAAGGTTTTTTTATCTTAAAAATACAGAGTTGCTTTGCATAAATTTGTATTCACATTTTTATATTTTTGAGCTAATGGTCCATATCTGTGGTATATTGATTTGCATGATTGTATCTGTTACAGTTTTATATGCTCATGTACTGCCTGATGAAGCGGGATTGTGTTGACCGCGAAATGCGTTGCGATTTTATGGAGCTGTGAATAAATTGTATATTTTTTACTCTGCATTTGAGTATATGTCCACTACCAGAGGGAGGCAAGTCCACCTCGACTTCCCTCTTTTTATAATTTTTAGAACATTGTTTTACTCTGATTGGTGCCTCTGTTCGTACATATTACAGCATAATTTTTAAAATAATTATGTATAAATGATTTAGTCAGTGTTTGCCCATTGTCAAATCTGTCCTCTCCCTGATTTACATTCTGACATTTATCACATGGTGACATTTTTACTGCTGGCAGGTGATGTCAGTGGAAGGAGATGCTGCTTGCTTTTTTGGCAGTTGGAAACAGCAGTTATTTAT
The DNA here is from genome assembly GCF_040937935.1 of Hyperolius riggenbachi. NCBI lineage: Eukaryota > Metazoa > Chordata > Amphibia > Anura > Hyperoliidae > Hyperolius > Hyperolius riggenbachi. Next base: position 28,020,269 of record NC_090655.1, read on the forward strand.
TAAAATTCAATAAGGCTCCCACAGTGTCTTGTCAGGACCTCAGAGCTGTGAGGCACTGACATCACACTGTGGGAGGGGTTTCACCACACTATGAGCCATACAGAGCCCCCTGATGATCCGTTTGAGAAAAGGAAAAGATTTCTCATGGGAAACGCGGTATCAGCTACCGATTGGGATGTTCACGGTTGCTCTTTAAGTCAAGTAATTGTCTTGCATTTAAAAAAATCTGTGACCTTTATTTAAAACTAGTAGTTTTAAATTATCCTAGGTAATGTTCATAATTTATCTTATGCTCTCACCACCACATTTTGCTTCTTAATTTTTTTGTAACACTTAAAGGAACATGAAAGATTAACCCTTTCCAATACAATATCAGACTGATTCCCTTTCAGCTAAGTTGTCGGACATAGTCCAACAACAAGGTGCATACTGGCTGCCACTAGAGGTGATCTTGCCAAGTTTAATCCGACACAGCATCTGCCCCTTAAGATCAAAGTGTCGGACTGAGGCCCAGTTCACATTAGTGTTTGCCAACGGAATCGGCAGTACGGTTCCATGGTCCGTTTAGCTGAGCAGACCAAAAAATGCTGCAGGACCCAATTTTCCAGACTGTTTCGCTCAGTGGAACGGAAACTGAAGGTTTTGCTGTATATAGGAACCAATGAAAACGGACGTTTTACAACACACTGGCTGTAAAACGTACCATTTTCACCGGATCCAGATAGCCGGATCCATATGTCCGGACCTGTAAAAAATGCTAATGTGAACCGGGCCTAAGTCTGAGACTTTACTAAACACTGGCTCTGTGCTGCGCAATTGCATATTACATTGGTGTGTGAACAATGCAGGGCAGAGCTACAGGGACATGAGCTTGCACTGCCCCTTCCCCCCCGCCGAGCTAGTACAAGGAGGTAGAGACCACACCAGCATTCTCATATCACCCAGGAAGTCCTGGGACATGGGTGATCTGAAAATAGGTTAGGATAGAGTCAACCTTCTCCTTACATTTAAGTATGCCCAAGTCCTTCTATAAACCCCCAAATGCTTATTCAAATTCAGCGGAATTGAAATTTTCCATATTTCCAATTCGAAATCTGCATTTCAATCAGAACTCGGAAAACAGAGATCGGATTTCCGCAAAAATAACACATAGGGCTCGATTCACTAAAGCGTGATAACTCAGTTATTACATGTAAAGGCTTTGCACGCGCAAACGAGCGTGCAAAGCATGTTGCGCACGAACAGTTGCCACCGTTCGGTTGTTAAGTTTTATCGGCGTTACGCTTCACGCGCTAAGTGCGGAATGCCATTGAAAGCTATGGTGCTTCACGCAATCAAAAGATAGAGTTTGACAATGAAATCAGCAATGGTGCTCACATTAACATGTGAGTTACTGTAATACGGCGCACACAAAGTTTAACGCGAGTCGCTTTATGTACTGTATACAGTAATAATTCACTATCTGCATACTGTTCACGTGATCTGCAGTGACTTCCAAGTGTTAATGATACTTAGCACGTGATAATGATACTTAGCAAGTGATAATGATACTTTGCATGTGATAATGATACTTAGCACGTGATAATGATACTTAGCACGTGATTATGATACTTAGCACGTGATTATGATACTTAGCAAGTGATAATGATACTTTGCACGTGACAATGATACTTAGCACGTGATAATGATACTTAGCACGTGATTATGATACTTAGCACGTGATTATGATACTTAGCACGTGATAATGATACTTAGCACGTGATTATGATACTTAGCACGTGATAATGATACTTAGCACAAGAAAATGATACTTAGCACGTGATAATGATACTTAGCACGTGATTATGATACTTAGCACGTGATGACGATACTTAGCACAAGAAAATGATACTTAGCATGTGATAATGATACTTAGCACGTGATTATGATACTTAGCACGTGATTATGATACTTAGCACGTGATAATGATACTTAGCACGTGATTATGATACTTAGCACGTGATAATGATACTTAGCACAAGAAAATGATACTTAGCACGTGATAATGATACTTAGCACGTGATTATGATACTTAGCACGTGATTACGATACTTAGCACAAGAAAATGATACTTAGCACGTGATAATAATACTTAGCACGTGATTATGATACTTAGCACATGATTATGATACTTAGCACGTGACAATGATACTTAGCACGTGATAATAATACTTAGCACGTGATAATGATACTTAGCACGTGATAATGATACTTAGCAAGTGATAATGATACTTAGCACGTGAAAATGATACTTAGCAAGTGATAATGATACTTAGCATGTGATAATGATACTTAGCATGTGATAATGATACTTTGTGCACGAAGCGTAACGCCGTTCGTGCGAAGTCATACCTTAACGTGTGGAAACCTTTACGTGCATGATATCACGTGCAAAGCGGCTTGTAACTGTCGTGCTAACTGTTAGCATGCTTTAGTGAATCAAGCCCATTACCTCAACTCTGTAATTTTAGCCCAGAAGTCAATTTGGAAGTATTCAGCCAATCAAAACATGCAAAACATGACAAAAAAGACTCCCTGGAAATTGGAACTCGGAAATCGTGTTTCTACGGAAATACAGCATTACCGCAACTCGGTAATTTTAGCCTAATCACAGGACTCGGAAGCACTGAACCAATCAGAGAATGTAGGGTCGATTGAGAAGTATTTGACCAATCAGAGAATGGAGAAAAATGGCAAAAAACTAAAACAAAAAAAACCACCACACAAAACTCAGAAATCAGCAGAATCGGTATTCGGCATTGGTTGAAGTCGTCATTCCCGACGATCCCTACTAACATCCCATCCTAGAGTCACATTGTTTAATCACTCATTTTAGTCCACTTGTCAATGTCCATGCTGCTGCTGATGTGCAATCGCCCTGTTAGGCCTCGATTACACTTAATCAGTTGGTATGCATTAGGGTGCATTAGTACGCTTTAGGCCACATTCACATCATGAAGCGCGGATGGCCGTGTGTTCGGAACGCAATGCGTACGAACACGCGCCGTCTGCGTTTCAATGCATTGCGTGGCTGATTCCATTCACTGAAAGTGAATGGTTCAGCCACACGTTTTGTAAAAAAATGCATGCAGCATGTGTTCCCGGATGGCACTGGTCTGCAACGCATGCAGTGTGAACATCAGACAGTGCAGTCTATGCACTGTCTGATGTCGTGCGTGTCTACCTCCTGCACAGGCTGCCAAAATCCGGACGGCAAAGCGTGCAGTGTGAACGGGGCCTTAGGGCCCGTTTCCACTAGGAATCGCACAGCAGGTATGCTGAAACACATACATGCCAGTGAAAGAGTTTCCACTGCGTGCATGTTGTGCGGTGCGGAGCGATCCGAAAATCTGCAGCATGCTGCAAATTTTCGCACGGCCGCATCCGCCCGCAGCTGCGTCCCATCTCCTCAATTCACTTCCGCATCGGGAGCGGAAGTGATGTAATGCCGCTATGTAGCCGCATTCGCGTCATTTACAAGTGGAAACCCGCCCTTAGTGTGCGTTGGTGCACATTTTTTTCATAGCAGTGCATTGGGAAGAAGATTTCAGTTAAAACATGTTTAGTGTGATCTGTGCCATAGGAAAACATGGGCACTACTTTGAAAATCAGTTTACTTTCAGTTATAACTGAGAGCCACTGATTAAGTGTAAAAGGGGCCATAATTAACATAGTCTGCAATTTATCTGCACAATGATTGAGCTGTGACAATGTAATATTTACCGTAACCAGTGCTGCTTTGAGAAGAGGTGCAGCTTTTGTCACACATGTTACTAATAACACATTTCTAGTAATAGCCTGGATTACATGGTCCGCAATTAGACTGTTCAGCATGAATGGAAATAGTCTACAAATGGCTATTTATGTACTTACTGAGTGACACTGACACCAAACTTATCAATGTGGCTGAGAGAGGAGGTGCTGCCTTTGTCTTGCTTGTTACAAAAAGCTATGTATTCACAGCCTATGGCTGGGTGCACACATGTACGTATAATTGGGTACCATCCTTTATAAGGTGAAGGATCAAAAACACAGAGGCCCGTATGCAATTAACTTTTTCTCCTTAGTTTTCTCCTAGGTGATATTTTTAAACTTGTCAATAAAATGCATTTTAAAGGGAAGGTTCAGGGAGGGGATTAAAAAAATAAAAATAAATTTCCACTTACCTGGGGCTTCCTCCAGCCCGTGGCAGGCAGGAGGTGCCCTCGCCGCCGCTCCGCAGGCTCCCGGTGGTCTCCGGTGCCCGACCAGACCTGGCCAGGCCGGCTGCCAGGTCGGGCTCTTCTGCGCTCCATTTCCTGGGACTTCTGCGTCCCACGCCGGCGCGCTGACGTCATCGGACGTCCGCCGGGCTGCACTGCGCATGCGCAGAACTGCGCATGCACAGTACAGCCCGGCGGACGTCCGATGACGTCAGCGCGCCGGCGTGGGACGCAGAAGTCCCAGGAAATGGAGCGCAGAAGAGCCCGACCTGGCAGCCGGCCTGGCCAGGTCGGGTCGGGCACCGGAGACCACCGGGAGCCTGCGGAGCGGCGGCGAGGGCACCTCCTGCCTGCCACGGGCTGGAGAAAGCCCCAGGTAAGTGGAAATTTATTTTCATTTTTTTAATCCCCTCCCTGAACCTTCCCTTTAAGCCACCAGAAAGTGATAAAATTCTCACAATAATTTTTACAGTACTTTTTGGTTACTTTTCATTACCTAATTCAGTTTAAAAGTTCTAGAAAGTTATTTTAAATAGAGGATGAAAAATTATCTCCTAGGAGAAAGCCCAGGAGAAAAAATGTAATTGCATGCAGGCCAGAGTCCTTTTTAAGGCAGTCCACCTTGCCTTCCACTCTAGCAGCGTTCTGTCTTTATTACGCCTTGGAAGAATCACCTTGTGCATCTGGTGGGCCCAGATGCCTGATCCATTTTTTGTATATTTCTGGCCTTTATACTGTTGATTGTGCCACACAGAAATTTGTGTTGCGGCCTGATGAAGGGCACGTATATTGTATAGAGAGCCCGAAACGAACATGTGTCGTTGCCTTTAAAACACAACACCTATTTGAGGTGGCAATCAAGTTAAGCCAGAATACAGTACTTGCCAATCAAGCTTCAATTATTGATGTTTTTTGATATACAATTAATTACATGAAGATCAATTATGTGGAATTGAAGAAACCTTTTTAACGTTTTGTCATTTGTATCAATAAAGTTTTTCTACAAAGTTTTTGATATAATTGCACTTCAGCTCCTTGTTTTTTGAATCTAAGTCCTTTTCCATAAAGTAAGTGGGTGCACACATAGCAGAAACGCTAGCGTAGCGGGAAACGTTGCATTTTACGCAGCAATGTTAATCTATGGGGCGCAGAAGTAGCTGCGTTTTACTGCGTCTGTACAGTATGCGTTCCACAAATGCTGGTAGTGTTGCATAATAGGCAAGATGGCTGCAAAAACGCACATAATGAAAGTCTATGGGAACGCATATGCATGCGGTTTTTTTTTATGCGTTTTTAATTAAAAAGTAAAGATCTCTGATGTGTTTCCGCTTCCTGTTGTCTTCCTAGAGATTTGCAGAAGTAAAAAAAAAATGCATACAAAACGCATATGCGTTTTCCATTAGCGGAACACTAACGCATTAAAACGCACGCAAAACGCATGAAAAACGCATCTGTGTAAAAAAATGAAATTGCAAAGCGCACCAAAAAAGCGGTAAAAACATAATAGCAAATCGCAAATGCATCATCCTAAAACGCTACATTTTCCCCGCTATGTCATATGTGAACCCAGCCTGAAAAGTCAAATCAATTTTGTACTGCTAGTATTTTGGTCCAGTATCAATGCTCTATATTAACCTCCCTGGCGGTAAGCCCGTGCTGAGCATGGGCTATGCCGCCGGAAGGCACCGCTCAGGCCCCGCTGGGCCGATTTGCATAATTTTTTTTTTGCTACACGCAGCTAGCACTTTGCTAGCTGCGTGTGCAGTCCGATCGCCACCGCCACCCACCGATCTGCCGCTATCTGTCGCACCGCAGCCGCCCCCCCCCCCCCAGACCCCGTGTGCTGCCTGGCCAATCAGTACCAGGCAGCGCTGTGGGGTGGGTCGGAGTCCACTTTGATGTCACGACGTCGATGACGTCCTTGACATCATCCAGCTCGTCGCCATGGCGATGGGGGAAGCCCTCCAGGAGATCCCTCTCTTTGGGATCTCCTGATCTCCGATCGCCGGAGGCGATCAGAGGGGCTGGGGGGATGCCGCTGAGCGATACCTTGTCTCGCTACATGGAAAAAAAAAAAAACGGCTTTGCTGCCCCCTGGCGGATTTTAGTAAACCGCCAGGAGGGTTAGGCATCAGTGATGAGCAAAAATGCCGATATTCTTCTTGTAATCATTTTCGCAAAAAATAATGTAAAATCTGACTTTCGAGAGAAAATACCATCGAAAATCATTTTTTAATATGTGTGTGAGGTTTTTTTTGCATTTTTCGTGCTAAAAAACGGTTTCCAGAGTTTTCGCTACGGAAAGAAAAATTTGCTTTCTTTACAAAATTGACAATGTATTTTCACAAATATTTTCTTGAGATCGAAAAAAGCAATTTCGATGCAAAAATGACTTTGGCAAAAATTTGCAAGCAACACTGTTAGGCATGGTTTTAAATTCCGATTTCCGATTCTGCGGAAATTCCGATTTCTGAGTTGGAAGTATTAGACCAATCAGAGAATGCAAAAGTGTACAGCAGAATTTTGAATAACACTTTAAATTTAGACCAATGACAAGACTCGGAATTCGGAAATACTCGGTAGTATTAAACCAATCAGAAAATCCGGTAGTTTACTTTGGAAATAAGGATATCAAGGACATTTTAAGCCAATTACAAGACTCGGAAAAACTCGGTAATATCCAGGTCTTGTGATTGCTCTAAAATTACTGCGGTAACCCGATTTTCGCAGAAAAATTCTGCATTCACAGGTTGGTCAAATTCTCCCAAGTTCGGTGATTGGTCAAAATTTCCGAGATGTGGTAATGTGGTATTCCGTGGAAATTTCCCGACCATCCCTACACTATATATCAAATTAGGTCATTTGAGGCCTGATAAATTGGGTATTGTCATTGGCCTAAATGTAATTAACATTATGGTGGTGCTCTCAGCTGTTATACAGCCATCTGCTGCTACTAGGGGGCGAATGTGGCAGTGACTGCGGCCAGAGTTGGCTATTGTACAGTTGAACTCTGGCTAAGGATCGCAGCGGTTAGTGTTGAGCTCGAATTCTGCATAATCGTAATTTTGCATTGGGATTCGTAAGTACAATGCAAAATAGGTAATAGATTTTTCAAATTAAAGTCTTTAGAATGGCTGCCGTGTTTACCTGCCTATAAATTGTTATGTGCAGCCACTGTCTGAGATGCCTGAAAAATGTTGTATTTACAGTATCTGCCTAAGCATTTTAAATTGCAGCCACAGTATGTGAGGCCTCAAAAATTGGGCAATTACCTGCCTAAAACATTGTTCTAGCAGCCATACTGGAGACCAGAAAAAAGCGGGCAATTACCCGCCAAATACAGGTGAAACTGGAAAAATTAGAATACTGTGCAAAAGTTAATTTATTTCTGTAATAAGGTAAAACCAATATATGAAACAGACTTATTAAATAGAACCCGAGGTAGGGTTTTTCCATCGCAATCCATATACAGAGGCTGGGTCTGCCTGTAGAGCCCAGCCTCTGTTGCTAGTTCGTTTCCTTCAAAGCCCCCCCTGCGTGCTGTCAGACCCCATAAAACACAGCTGCGCTGGCGACACACAGCGTGTCGCAGCCGGCTGTGTTTAGCTCGCTACTGTCAGTCTCGCCGCTCCCCCGCCTCCTGAATCGCTCCGGTCCCCGCCCACGTCCCTTCCCTCGCCGCTGATTGGAGGGAAGGGACGTGGGCGGGGACCGGAGCGATTCAGCAGGCGGGGGAGCAGCCGAGACTGACAGTAGTGAGGTAAACACAGCCGTGTATCGTGGCTGTGTTTTATGGGGTCTGACAGCGCGCAGGGGGGGCTTTGGAGGAAACTAACTAGCAACAGAGGCTGGGCTCTATAGACAGACCCAGCCTCTGTATATGGATTGCGATGGAAGAACCCCGCCTCGGGTTCTCTTTAAATGCAAAGTGAGATATTTTAAGCCTTTATTTGTTATAACCAAACACTGTGAGATATACTCAAGCAGGTGTGATCCGATTGAACAAAAACATTCAAACAAGTTATGGAAAAATATGTACAAAATCTTTATTAATCATCGTAATTGTATCAATAAAATGATCATTAAAAATGTGTGCCCCCTCCCCCTCACTTCCTCCCCCACCTAGTGGACAGCCCCTCACCTACAGCCACCGACCGCCAACCCACCAATCCCAAATCAGCCACACAGAATTGTCAGTGAAGCATATGCATCTGCTTCACTGCTGGTAAAAAAACAAACATTAATTATTCAACTGAGCTCAGAATGGTAAATCGGCTAGAAGCCTCTATGGAAAGCAATATATAAGAAAATATTCTGTTGAATATGTTCTTCAAATGTGCACCAGGCATGCAATTCATCAGCAAACAATGTGATCCATGTAAATAGCTGATGTATATTCCAGATATCGGAAGATATATGCAGTTCACAAGCACGTTGCATAATCAAATAGTAGTAGCAAGCCAAGAATGTTAGTAGCCAGCAGATTGTACAGCAGCAGAGAGCGCCTCTCAGTCAGCCATATAAAGCAGTTGTAATAGCATATAGCTCAAGCGTGATTCAGCTAAGTTGATAGCAGTATAAGTAGTTCAATGCAGCACAAGCAGCTGTGCAGCCAGCAGTGTAATTTGTCACACTATACAGTTCTCGTGCAGGGCATAGTACACATATAGCATGGGGAGTCACTCTCAGGTGGTGCCCACTGGGCTGCTTACGTCTCTCAGAGCTGAAGTTGGTAGCTGGCAAATGCTGGCTGCTGGAAGGAGCTTGTGAAGGCTGGGGGCCGTGTGGATCCGCTGGGTGAACAGGGTGCCTCGATGGAGGCCAATGGCCAGGCAAGTCCACGGTGGAGAGGTGCAGGGTGGTCGGGACGCAGCACATGCGTACCCTCGACCGGTTTCGCCGGACTTCCGGCTTCCTCTGGAGATACGTGACTTCCCTGTGTTGCCTCCAATTTATTCCCCCCAGCGGGCGGAGAGTAGGACGCCGGCCACGCCCGCCCCCACCAGCGGCCAATGCCGGGCGGGGGGCGGGGCCAGCCGACACAGTGGGGAAGCACAATCCGCAACAGCCCCGCCCATCCGCCCGAACACCCGCTGGTGATCATGGTTTACAGCTTATGAGAACCCCAAAATCAAAATCTCAGACCTTTACAAATTGTGAAAATGTTCAATAGTGTAGGCTCAAAATGTCAGGCTCTAATCAGCTAATTAATCCAAAACACATGCAAAGGGTTCCTATTTCATATATTAGTTTCACCTCTTAGGTTAAATTACTGAAATAAAAAAACTTTTGCACGATATTCTAATGTTTCGAGTTTCATGTAAATATTTGAATTTCAGTCCCCGTATGAGACAAAGGCCAGAAAAATTGGACAATTACTTGAACGAATATTTGAATTTCAGCGTCTGTAAGAGACAGAGGCCTGGAATAACTGGCATCCCCCAGGGTACTAATATTCACTTGTTTGGGTAAAGCCAATCAAAGTATGACCTAATGAGATACTGGGTGCCACGCTGGTGGTGGTGCAGGATAGCTGAGCTGTGGCCAGGGTAAATGTGAGTCCTGGAGTAACTGGCATGCGCCAGGGTAGCAATAATTAGTTTTTCTTTTTGTTTCTCGCACAGCAAAGAAGGAGTAACTCCACTTTTTTTGTCCGATAACAATATTATAATAAATTAACATTGTAAAAAGACAATGTATTTTTATAAATATATTTCAAAAGTACACAAGCAGTCTCTGCATTATATTAATGCTAAATAATAATATTGGTGATGATAATAATATTAACACTTCACCTCCCCTTCCAGACATAATAACCACACTGGACCTGTAACGGCGTAATTGAGTAGCTATACAAGTAGTCAGCTGCAGGCCGTATCAATGCATATTTTCCAGCCACACCAGCTTTAAAGGGGCATTATGGCAAAAAAAATTGTAAAATTATAAATATGTGCAAACAGACAAATAAGAAGTAAGTTTTTTTCCAGAGTAAAATGAGCCATAAATTACTTTCTTCTATGTTGCTGTCACTTTCAGTAGGTAGTAGAAATCTGACAATAGTGACAGGTTTTGGACTAGTCCATCACTTCATAGGGTATTCTCAGCAAGGCTTTTATTCTTTATATAGATATTCCCTAAAAAGGATTTAAACAATGATGCTGGCCAGTTTCCCTGCTCGCTACACAGTTTTTTGGCAGTTGGACAGAGCAAATGCCATTCACTAAGTGCTTTTGAAAATAAATAAGTCCCTGAGAGTCCCCCCATGAAGAGATGGACTAGTCCAAAACAGGGGCATAACAATAGCCCCAGCGGGATGCAGCTGCAGGGGGGCCCTTAGGGGGAGAAGCCTGAGGAGGGCCCTGGCTCTGGGGCCCTCCAGGGCAATTTTTAGGGGCAGGAGGGGGCACAGCACAGGAAGGCAGAGCATCAGGCGCAAACAGCAGCGGGGATGGGGGCCCGAGTCCCCCTTCCCTCACCTCGGGCTACCATCAACACTCCCCCCTCCAGCAACGACAGCTAGAGGGCCCCATCCAAAGTTTCGCAGGGGGGGGGCAATGATTTCTGGTAATGCCCCTGGTCAAAAATTTGTCACTTCTTTCAGATTTCTACTATCTACTGTAAGTGACAGCAACATAGGAGAAAAGTAATTTATGGCTCATTTTACTCTGGAAAAATGTACTTCTTATTTGTATATGTTTGCACACATTTTACATTTTACAATTTTTTGCCATAGTGCCCCTTTAATAAGCATTCCCTATAGTATGAGTCAATCACAGACTTCGTCAATGCATTGTAACCAGATACACTGCAATCTGGAAAGATCAGGTTGTAGTTACGCACAGGTGTTAGTGAAAGCGTGACAAAGGCTGTGTCTCCTCTTCCAAGTATGACATGCATGTTGTTATAATGACATCATTCGTAAAGTTCACAGACAGTCCAGCCGCAGGTTGTTTCAGTGATTTCCATTATCAAAGCAGCTGTGATCAGTGATGCTCATCCGAGCTGGGATATCTGAGATACTTGGATATCCTAGCTCTTTTTTTTACTATTCGAGCTCGAATAGTATTAGCTATCCGGGCTGTGCTATCCGAGCGCATTCGGATAGCAATCAGCTATCTGGAGATATCCGAGCTATCCGAGCTTGAATACGGAGCTCGGATAGCGTCATCAGCGGGTGATGTCACCTCGAGTCCTCACAAGCGAATCAGAGGGCTCCCAGCCCTCTGACTGCAGCCAATCACAGAGGTGGAGCCTGGCCAAGCCCCCCTCTATAAATAGCGGGCGCCATGTTGCCTCACTCGTCCTGCTTGTGACTTACTGACTGACTGTACTGAGAGACTGCTCCAGTGCTTTTTGTCTGTGCAAATAGTGCATATATTGCTCAAAACACCTAGCGTTTTTACACTCCAACACTTGATATTCACCTGTATTGCTTTGTATCGTAGATAGATTGTATTTTAGGCTGTTTAGTTTGTGTAATTAGGGACTAGGGAGGGAGACTGTCACTGGTGCTGCTGCAGCCAGCAGCTAGGCCCTGTGCCTAGGCAAGGCAGCCTGCCCTGCTCTGTGCTCTAGTCTCTAGTTACCTGTGCTCTCACCTGTCCTACTCTACTGTACTACTACTTCTGTGTTAGATAGATTATTGTACTATTTTGTAGTTCGCAAGGCCCAGCTTTACTGCTATACCTGTCCTGCTGTATCTGCTCTCTGTAATCTAGTCACACCTGTTCTATTGTTTAGCTAGATTCTTCTATTGTTTAGTTAGTACTGTTGTCTGTGTATAGGGACGGTCCGTCACCACGTTACCTAGGGTCTTTGTGTGCGCAGTGCACGGCCGCGCTGTCCGCACCCTCTCGTTAGTGCTACACCCGTCCTATTGTTTATATTACTTGTATTGTGTATTCGCTGAATTGGGGTGGGACCACCACCACCAGTCCCACCCCATTAAACTACCCCACTTGTCCCACCCGCCTTTACATACATAACTTTTTTTTTTCATTTGTATAATATTAAAAATATACTATGTCTGGCACTGGCAGCCGCGGTTTGGGCAGGGGCAGCAAGGGCAGCAAGGGCATCGGCAAGAGAGGAGGTTGTGGCAGCCGCGCCATCACCACCACCATGCACAGTTCTGCATCTGCACCAGTGGCTATTCCGCCATTAGCCACTGGCCGTGGACGCCTTGGCCGCCCAACAGCTGGGAGTCACGCTGCAAAGACACAGCAGCAGCAGCGTGTGGACCAGATGTTCCTCCCACCGCCAGGTCGTAGCCGTCCTATTGAGGAGAAGGACGCAGACGCTGTGGTGGAACTGATGGTGGATGAGCAGGCCACCATTAGCTCTGGAACCGAGTCCTCCACCCCCGCCACCACTCCTGTTCGCAAGAGCAGCAGCAGCCGCCCAGCACTGCCTGGGCAGGAGGAGTGCAGTTCTCCAGCCCCAGCGGGCAACACCAGGACCCTGTCACTCAGCACCTTCTTATCCCCAAGCACAGCGAGGGTATGGAGTGCTGTTGCGGCAGAATTGGAGGAGGAAGAAATGCTGATGGGCACTTTGGGGGTTGATGCTTTGGACAGCCAGACAGTGGTGAGTGTCCATCAGCCCATGCATGCAGAAGGGGAGTTTGTGGGGTCATCCCAGCAGGACATGTTTGCGGAGGGGGAGGATGATGATGACAGGGTAAAGGACAGAGACTGGGTGGCAGATCCTGGGGATGTCATCAGCTCTGAGGAGGAGGAGGATGCGTCTGCGGGCCTTGCTAGAAGGATCAGCATCGCAGACATAGGCAGGATCAAAAGTGGGCGTGGTATGCAGGCCACACAGCGTGCTGATCCGGAGAGTTCTGCCAGTGCCACCAGCCGCACCAAGAACCCACCCAACCACCACAGGGAGACCAGCGGCAGCAGCACCTTCAAGCCGAAGGGGAAACTTCACCTCCCCAATTTGGAATTTTTTCAGTCTGCCATATGTGAATTGCAAGTATGCCACCTGCAACCAGTGCCTCCAGCAACTTAGCAGAGGAAAGGACCCCTCTGCGTACGGCACCACCTCTCTGGTGACCCATCTGGCAGGGAAACACTTTCATGAGCATGAGGAGTTCATGAAGTTGAAGGAAGCTGGCAGTGGCAGACCCGCCACCACTGCGAAGCCGTCGGCAGCAGCCACCCGCCCTCCTCCACCTCCTCCAGCAGCACCAGCAGGAGTGCTTCAGAAACGCACTGCTCCTCCTCTCCCTCTGCAACTCCTGCCGCCGACGCTGAGGCCTGTTCTGGCAGCAAGTCCTCAGTGGCCTCCTCTGCTCCCTCCAGTGATTCCCATGCCAGCAAAAGGCGTCGCCAGACCCTACTCAGCGACACCTTCCAGGGGGTGGTCAGGGTTCTGCCTCCCAGCAGCCGTCGCGTGCGTCAGCTGAACGGCTTGCTGGCACGGGCCATGTGCTCCCAACTCCTGCCTTATTCCCTTGTGCAGGAGGGGAGTGACATGCGTGCGCTCCTGATGTGTGCAGCCCCCGATTGGCCAATCCCCAGCCGACATTTTTTTGCACGCACGGCCATCCCTGCACTTCACCGCTCTGTGATGGCCAATGTCGGGAGAGGGCTGGATCATGCGGTGGGTCAACGGGTCCACGTCACCATGGACTCGTGGAGCAGCCGGTTTGGGACAGGCTGCTATCTGTCCTTCACCGCGCATTAGGTCAGCTTGGTGGAAGGGGGTGAGGAGGGGGGAGCAGCATCGGGCACTGTCAGAGCAGCAGCAGCAGCAACAACGCAGTGGGTGGTGCCACCATGCAGGGTCAGTGGAATTGCAGCAGGTTCCTCTGATCCGCTTCCATCCTCCGGCACACCAGCCCAAACCCCCCGCCTCAGCAGCAGCGTGAAGCCCCGCCACTGCCAAGCGCTGCTGGAATTGGTCAGCCCGGGGAAGACCAAACTGACGGCGAACCATGTCCTGGCCAAACTCCGACAGCAGGAGAGGAATTGGCTGACCCCCAGAGGCCTCAGAGTCGGAGAGGTGGTGTCCGACAATGGGGCAAACCTGGTTGCTGCAATCAGCAGGGGAGACCTGACCCACATCCCCTGCCTGGCGCACGTCCTGAACCTGGTAGTCCAAAAGTTCCTGCGGACCTACCAGGGGATGGACCGACTCCTTGAGGCGGCAAGGAAGGTTGTGCGTCATTTCCGGCACTCGGCTGCAGCTGTAGCGAGCCTGGAAGAGGTGCAGAAGGAGCTGCACCTGCCACAGCACCGGCTCATGATCGATGTTCCAACTTGCTGGAGCTCCACCCTGGCGATGTTGGAGCGTCTGGTTGAACAGAGGCAGGCTCTCAGCCAGAACGTTGCACGAGCAACAGTTGCCGCCATCACTGCAACTGGGCAACCTCCCGTCCATCATCTCCACGGAGGACTGGGGGCACATGCAGCAGGTGTGCTCAGTGCTGGCACCAGGCCCGCCATCAGGGGGGGACATCCGTGACTCCCGTCATGGGCCCGGGGCTTGCAGGGGGGCCCCATCCCCGCCGCGGCCCTGGCGGGTGCTGCGGTTGCCGCCCGGCTGCCGCTCAACCCCTCTGGCCACTGCTCCCTCCCTCTAGCCGCCGCCGCCACCTCCGCCACGTCAGACCCCGATCAGGCGGTGACAATAGTGCGGGCGCTGGGTCCTAGTGCCTAGTGACATCACTTCCGCATATAGAGCGGGTGCGTCCGGCGCCCGCTCTTACTGGTCGGGTCGCCGCTGATCTTGAGGTCTGACGCTGCTGGCAAGGCACGGGAAGCAGCGGCGGCGGCGGCGGCTGGGGGGGGGGGGCTCCCTGTCACTCACTCACTCACTCACTAGCTAAAGGGCCTCCCTGTCACTCACTCACTAGCTAAAGGGGCTCCCTGTCACTCACTCACTGCCTAAAGGGGCTTCCTGGCACTCACTCACTCACTAGCTAAAGGGCCTCCCTGTCACTCACTCACTAGCTAAAGGGGCTCCCTGTCACTCACTCACTGCCTAAAGGGGCTCCCTGGCACTCACTCACTCCCTAAAGGGCCTCCCTGTCACTCACTCACTAGCTAAAGGGCCTCCCTGTCACTCACTCACTAGCTAAAGGGGCTCCCTGTCACTCACTCCCTAAAGGGCCTCCCTGTCACTCACTCACTCCCTAAAGGGGCTCCCTGGCACTCACTCACTGCCTAAAGGGGCTCCCAGGCACTCACTCACTGCCTAAAGGGGCTCCCTGGCACTCACTCACTACCTAAAGGGCCTCACTGTCACTCACTCACTCACTCCCTAAAGGGGCTCCCTGGCACTCACGCACTGCCTAAAGGGGCTCTCTGGCACTCACTCACTAGCTAAAGGGGATCCCTTTCACTCACTCACTACCTAAAGGGGCTCCCTGTCACTCACTCACTACCTAAAGGGGCTCCCTGGCACTCACTCACTAGCTAAATGGGCTCCCTGTCACTCACTCACTAGCTAAAGGGGCTCCCTGTCACTCACTCACTGCCTAAAGGGCCTCCCTGTCACTCACTCACTACCTAAAGGGCCTCACTGTCACTCACTCACTCCCTAAAGGGGCTCCCTGGCACTCACTCACTACCTAAA
The DNA here is from genome assembly GCF_040937935.1 of Hyperolius riggenbachi. Lineage (NCBI taxonomy): Eukaryota > Metazoa > Chordata > Amphibia > Anura > Hyperoliidae > Hyperolius > Hyperolius riggenbachi. Next base: position 28,036,096 of record NC_090655.1, read on the forward strand.
GGGGCTCCCTGGCACTCACTCACTGCCTAAAGGGGCTCCCTGGCACTCACTCACTACCTAAAGGGCCTCACTGTCACTCACTCACTGCCTAAAGGGGCTCCCTGGCACTCACTCACTGCCTAAAGGGGCTCCCTGGCACTCACTCACTGCCTAAAGGGGCTCCCTGGCACGCACTCAATAGCTAAACGGGCTCCCTGTCACTCACTCACTGCTTAAAGGGGCTCTCTGGCACTCACTCACTAGCTAAAGGGGCTCCCTGTCACTCACTCACTACCTAAAGGGGCTCCCTGTCACTCACTCACTACCTAAAGGGGCTCCCTGGCACTCACTCACTAGCTAAACAGGCTCCCTGTCACTCACTCACTGCCTAAAGGGGCTCTCTGGCACTCACTCACTAGCTAAAGGGGCTCCCTGTCACTCACTCACTAGCTAAAGGGGCTCCCTGTCACTCACTCACTACCTAAAGGGGCTACCTGGCACTCACTCACTACCTAAAGGGGCTCCCTGTCACTCACTCACTACCTAAAAGGGCTCCCTGTCACTCACTACCTAAAGGGCTCCATGTCACTCACTACCTAACCTGGGGGTCCCTGTCAGAATCCAGGTGAGAGGTGTCTACCATAATAAGGGGGCATTCTGCCTATTTATGTGAAATGCTGTCTATTTATGTGCCTCATGACTGCTGAATTTGTCTTGTTGGGGGCCTAATGATTGAATTTTTACTTGTTGGGGGCCTCATGATTTGTTGGGAGCCTCAAGATTGCTGAATTTGTCTTGTTGGGGACCTCATGATTTGTTGGGGGCCTCATGATTGCTGAATTTGTCTTGTTGGGGGTCTCACGATTGCTGAATTTGTCTTGTTGGGGGCCTCATGATTGCTGAATTTGTCTTGTTGGGGGCCTCATGATTGCTGAATTTGTCTTGTTGGGGGCCTCATGGTTTGTTGGGGGCCTCATGATTGCTGAATTTGTCTTGTTGGGGGTCACATGATTGCTAACTGCGAGACTATGGGAAAAGCTGAATCATTACCATATGAGACAATAGCATTAAACCTACTTTTTTAGCTTTTTTAAACAGAAAATAAAACTGGGAGGTTCTAAAAAAATGATGGAGCACTTCCTCCTACCGGCTTGAAGGAGGAAGTGCTCGATATCGAGGCTTGCAACGCGTCCATTCGGACACTTGCACCTCGTTGAAACGCTGGGCGGAGAGCGGCGTTCTGGGTCATTAACCCCGCCGCATCTAGCCGCTCAGCTGTGGCAATTAGAGCTAACTTGAATCACGAGTATCCACCGTGGTTATTCGTGATTAATTTGTGGACAGCAAGCTTCTAACTAGCTCTGCCAACATGTAATGGCTACGCACATTTCTCAGTTTGTGGGGGGGGAGGGGTGGCGGACTGATGATTTGTGAGGGGCTGGCACCCTTCCTGCAGGCCACCAACATGGTAAGCAGGGACCATGCAATGGTGTGCGAGTAGGTCCCCATGGTGTGTGTGCTGGACAGGGCCCTGTATGCACTGCTGGAAGAGGGAGCGGCAGCCTTGGACCAGCAGGAGCTGCAGGCAGCTTCACAGGCCACCTCTGAGGGGGAGGGCTTGGAGTTGGTGGAGGTCCCTGACCTTGCTGCTGATGAGGGGGAGCAGCAGAGCGCAGCTGGAGTGGTGCGGGGGTGGAGAGAGGATGAGGTGGAGGAGGCAGAAGATGAGGAGGACAGCACTGTCGGCTCTGGGGCTGCCGATGATGTGCCAGCAGACGTGGCCAGACTCTTCCCAATGGCAGCGCACATGCTGAGGTGCCTGCGCAAGGACCCAAGCGTCATCCAGATGAAGCAGATGGAGGACATTTGGATCTGCATGATGCTGGACCCACGTCTGAAGGGGAAGCTCAGCCAGTTCCTGCCTGCAGGAGGAGACCGTGCGCAACAAATGAGGGATTTGCAGCTGTCCCTTGTTGGGCGCTTGGAGGAAGCCTTCCCTCAGCCATCCACCCCCACTGTCCAGCCAGCACAGAGGCAGCAGCAGGTGCCTGCATCCACCAGCAGCAAGCGCACGCGCACCACAGACCGGCTGTCTCTGACCAACGAGCTCTACATTAGTGTAGAGCTGCCAGGGACTAGAGAGGAGGTGCCTGCAGCAGCATCCTTCTCCAGTCACAGACAGCGCTTGACCTGCATGGTGGCTGACTACATGCGGTCCTTCAGTGGGCTTGACAGCGTTGCCCCTGTTGATCCCATGGAGTATTGGGTCAAGCACCTGCCGACCTGGAGCGAACTTGCGCAGTATGCCCTGGAAGTGCTCTCCTGCCCCCCTTCCAGCGTACTGTCAGAGCATTGCTTCAGTGCAGCCGGTGGAGTCATCACTGAGAAGCGATCTCGTCTGTCTCACAAGTCTGTGGACAGACTGACGTTTCTTAAAATGAACCAGGCTTGGGTGGATGGAGAATTCCTGGCCCCTGTTATCGGCGAGAGGGGGACATGAAGTGGCACACACACATTACACCTGCTGCTGCTGCTGTATTTCTTCCTGCTGTCTGTGTCTCCACTGCCAGGGAACACATTACAAGGTGCTGCTGCCCATGCGCCACCAGCTATTTACGCTCAAAAATAGCTGCATTATTTTGAAAAAAAAAATTAAATTATTTAAAGGTGCCCGGGTTGAAAACTGTGCTGTCCCAATTGTGTATTGGACACAATGTGGGCTTCACGACCGCTGTCTGGAACCTCATGGTGTTCATTTACTGCCCTGGTACCACCGCTAGGAACCAGGGCCTATTATGTCTCGCTGCCTGCCCTCCTGCTGCCTGCTGCCAGTCTGCCACACACTCATCCTCCTCACGCTGCCTGCTGTTGTATTTCCTCCTGCTGTCTGTGTCTCCACTGCCAGGGAACACATTAAAAGGTGCTGCTGCCCATGCTCCACCAGCTATTTACGCTCAAAAATAGCTGCATTATTTTGAAAAAAAAAATAATTAAATTATTTTAGAGGTGTCCGGGTTGAAAACTGTGCTGTCCCAATTGTGTATTGGACACAATGTGGGCTTCACGACCGCTGTCTGGAACCTCATGGTGTTTATTTACGGCCCTGGAACCACCGCTAGGAACCAGGGCCTATTATGTCTCGCTGCCTGCCCTCCTGCCTGCTGCCTGCTGCCAGTCTGCCACACACTCAACCTCCTCACGCTGCCTGCTGCTGTATTTCCTCCTGCTGTCTGTATGTTTCCACTGCCAGGGAACACATTACAAGGTGCTGCTGCCCATGTGCCACCAGCTATTTACGTTCAAAAATAGCTGCATTATTTTGAAAAAAAAAAATTAAATTATTTTAGAGGTGTCCGGGTTGAAAACTGTGCTGTCCCAGTTGTGTATTGGACACAATGTGGGCTTCACGACCGCTGTCTGGAACCTCATGGTGTTGATTTACGGCCCTGGAACCACCGCTAGGACCCAGGGCCTATTATGTCTCGCTGCCTGCCCTGCTGCCTGCTGCCAGTCTGCCACACACTCAACCTCCTCACGCTGCCTGCTGCTGTATTTCCTCCTGCTGTCTGTATGTTTCCACTGCCAGGGAACACATTACAAGGTGCTGCTGCAGATGCACCACCAGCTATTTATGCTCAAAAATAGCTGCATTATTTTGAAAAAATTTTTTTTAATTATTTTAGAGGTGTCTGGGTTGAAAACTGTGCTGTCCCAGTTGTGTATTGGACACAATGTGGGCTTCATGACCGCTGTCTGGAACCTCATGGTGTTTTTTTACGGCCCTGGAACCACCGCTAGGACCCAGGGCCTATTATGTCTCTCTGCCTGCCCTCCTGCCTGCTGCCAGTCTGCCACACACTCAACCTCCTCACGCTGCCTGCTGCTGTATTTCCTCCTGCTGTCTGTATGTTTCCACTGCCAGGGAACACATTACAAGGTGCTGCTGCGGATGCGCCACCAGCTATTTACGCTCAAAAATAGCTGCATTATTTTGAAAAAAAATTAAATTATTTTAGAGGTGTCCGGGTTGAAAACTGTGCTGTCCCAGTTGTGTATTGGACACAATGTGGGCTTCACGACCGCTGTCTGGAACCTCATGGTGTTTATTTACGGCCCTGGAACCACCGCTAGGACCCAGGGCCTATTATGTCTCTCTGCCTGCCCTCTTGCCTGCTGCCTGCTGCCAGTCTGCCACACACTCAACCTCCTCACGCTGCCTGCTGCTGTATTTCCTCCTGCTGTCTGTATGTTTCCACTGCCAGGGAACACATTACACGGTGCTGCTGCCCATGCACCACCAGCTATTTACGCTCAAAAATAGCTGCATTATTTTGAAAAAAAATTAAATTATTTTAGAGGTGTCCGGGTTGAAAACTGTGCTGTCCCAATTGTGTATTGGACACAATGTGGGCTTCACGACCGCTGTCTGGAACCTCATGATGTTCATTTATGGCCCTGGTACCACCGCTAGGAACCAGGGCCTATTATGTCAGTCACATCACACTGCCTGACACACACTACTCCTCCTCCTGTAGCTGCATTGGGCTTCTGCTGTCTGTGTGCTGCTACCACTGCCAGGGAGAACAGAAGAAGAACAATTTTCTGCTGCCACCCACTCTCCTACCAGCTATTACCACACTACAATAGCTGCAACTACTTCCTCCTCCTGCTGATGTCTGTGTTTTACCACTGCCAGGGTACATAGAAAAAGGCACTGTGGCTTGCAATGTGCCACTAGTACTATTATGCCATCAACACAAATATAACTATGGTGTTAGTAAAATAAAATATTTCCACAAATGAAGTAAAAAAAATATTACAAAAGAAAGGGAGGAGGAGGAGGAGGAGGATTCCAACCATTTTGGACACACCTTCTCATGCAAACACTTTTCATGAAGTTAATTTACTATTTTTTATACCTTTTTTATAACTACTACATCACCACATAATCACTTGATGTTTTTCTTCATAAAAAAGGTGGTTTCATGCATCATTGACCTCCAATACAAGTTTTAAAAGCAATTTAAGGCCAGCTCGAATATTTTACTCGAATACAGACTCGGATAGTGACGTTGGATATCCGAGTTCGAATCGGATATTCGATTAACTCGAATATCGAACTTCTAGTGAATTCGGATAGTTTACTATCCGAATTTGACCAAACTCGAATAGGATAATGAGGTATCCGATCAACACTGGCTGTGATTCAGCCCTGTAATTATTAGCAACAAAACATAGCCATGATGAGCAGCAAACAGTCTATTACTAGGTGCACACAGTACAATTTTCTGGCAGATTTACCTGCCAGATTGACTATTTCCAACATGTCCGATCTGAATTTTGATTGATTTTCGATCGGTTTCCATAGAGGTGAACGGAAAATCAATCAAATTCATTTAAAATTCACATCGAAAATGTTGGAAATAGTCGATCTGGCAGATAAATCTGCCAGAAAATTGTATATCGTGTGTACCTAGCATAATATTATCACAGTCAATGGAGTTTCCTGCTGCGCTCACCATAAATAGAATATGAGTCCTAAAATAAAACAGAATTTCCATAGCGTAACTCTACTTGAACTGATATTGCAACATATACTAGGAAAGAGCCACCATAAGGAGTATCCCAGTTACAAAACACACACAACACCCCTCGTGTGAGTATGAACAGGAGACCTTCCACTAACAGTGATGGGGCTCACCAAATGGCAGCCACCTCACAAACCAGGTGGATCTAGCATGTTATACATATATGGCACTTGCAGCAATCCTCAAACAAGACACAGGAGTAAGCCACTCTTCAACGATTCTATTTAATCCACATAACGTATAAAAAAACACATAAAAAACACACTAATACGTTATACAGTAAAAAAGGCTTCCCCGCCAGAAATAGAATTACACGCACATCATATAGTTAGCCGTCCAACCGGGGACTCATGAGGAGGTAGCTGCATGCGGCGTCCCCTCCTACTTCATCCCCTCTCGTTATAGCGGCTCCCGATCTGTATTACCTCCTAACCAGCCGGTCACTTTCTGAGTACTGATGTCACGACACTCTGGCTCCGCCCAGGCGGACATTTGAATCCTTCTGGGAACTCCTTGGCTGCAGCTACTTTATGCTTATAAACTATTTGGGGAAACAGTATTTATAACCAATTGGCGCAGTTTGGAAGTTTTTATAATATCACATAGCGCTGAACAATAGATAGGAGGTTCAGATAAATAGTCTGCATACATTTCAATAATGAACTATAACACAAGAGGAGAAGAGGTCTAGGGACGTAACTAGAGGGTAGAAGCTGTGGGGGGACCCCAACTACTGACCTTCCCTTCCTCCCATATAGGGCACTATACTCCAGATCAGGTGTCTTGTGGCTACACTTGTTATTGGTATGAAGATCATGGTGGCCACACTTGTTTAATGACCCTTGTGAGATGGGCCTCAAGGCCGTAAAGGGCATCGAGGTGAGGCAAGGAAAGAGGTGGGAACATTAGGGGACATCAAAGTTTTGCTAGGAGGCTCCATGAATTGTAGTTACGTTACTGAAGAGGACCCTGCTCAATCCAGAGGTGGAGGAACATAGTATATAATAGGATGGTAAGAGTTACTATGGGTAATGAGTCATGGTTTACAGCGGTGCTAATTCAAACTCAATCACGTAACAGGCCAAAATCTAAAACATAGACTAGTCACAATCTACATTATTTATTAAAATGTAGCATTTATTGCACAGATTCAAATTTAGTGGTTTAACTATAGCGACCATGGGGGTCCCACTCTCCCCCCTTTTACAGTAGTACAGTAGTGCACTTTTAATTCGTGTCTCCTCTGATTTTCCTGGCAGCCACATGCTCCATGCTGCATACCGCTGCCTCTGAATACATGTCACATGATGGAGGTCTGCAAGACTGGAGTGCACGGCTGCTGGGAAGAACAGAAGAGACACAATGCATCACTGGAGCAGGTAAATATCACACTGCTCCACTGCGCCACTCTGAAACATGGGGAAGGAGCAGTCACACAAGGAGGCTTGGATCCCCATGCTAATTTTGCTGGGTGGTTGTGTGGGTTGCTGTTCCACCCCAGGGTTAAATTGGCAAGGTTTCAACCAGATACACTGTCACTGATGTGTTTCTCTGGATGGGAAGGCAGTTTGCTGTTATTTGTTTTTACTGACAACTGACGCTTGAAGCTCTTGAGGGCCATATAAAATGGTAAGGAGGGCTGCATTTGGCCTGTGGGCCTTGAGTTTGATATCCATTGGTCAGATCAAAGAATCGATGAGAAGCCTCATTCTGCCTTCAGCCTTCTGCCCCAGAGCATTCTGGGAGACCTGTGCCCGTATGCAATTCACTTTTTCACAGTTTTCTCCTAAGAGATAATTTTTCATTTGCTCTTAAAAGTAACTTTTCAGCACTTTGCAATTAAAAAATACCAAAAAGTAAATGAAAAAGTACTATCAAAATTATTTTAACTATTTTCTTGCTTATAGTAGCTTACAACTAAGCCATTTTATTGAGAAGTTGTGAAATTATCACCTAAATGTAAACTTAGGAGAAATGCTGTCAATAAAATGCCCTCTAAACTGCTAAAAAGCAAGACAATAAACATAATTTTGACAGTACTTTTTTATTTACTTTTTGACATATTTTCAAGTGCAAAGCGCTGAAAAGTTATTTTAAAAATAAGTTGAAAAATTAACTCCTAGGTGCAAACTCAGGTGAAACAGTAAATTGTTTATGGGCCCAGGGCCCTTATTACATTACGTTTAGTGTTGTAAAATATCATTTCAGCACTCTGCATTTGGGAAAGTACTAAAAAAGTAGGTGAAAAAAGTCATGTCGAAATGATATGAAGTATTTTTTTTCTTGCTTGCTGATGGGATTTTATTGATTAGGTTTGAAAATATCACCTAAGAGAAATCTTAGGAGAAAAAGTGAATTGAATATGGGCCCAGGGCCCATATGCAATTAACTTTTTCTCCCAAGTTTCTCCAAGGAGATAATTTTTCATCTTCTATTTAAAATAATTTTCCGGCACTGTTCAACTGTAAAAATTCCAAAAAGTAGGTGCAAAAATACTAAATTGTAAATTGTTTTGAGTATTTTCTTGCTTTTTGGTGGCTTGCACTTTCCTGGGTTTTCTCCCAGGAGATATTTTCACACCTCTGGGGCCCATATGCAATTCACTTTTTCTCCTGAGTTTTCTCCTAAGAGATATTTTTAAACTTGTCAATAAAATGCCTTTCAAGCCAACAGAGAGTAAGAAAATACTAAAAATAATTTTTTATTGTACATTTTCACCTATTTGTTGGTACTTGTTTTAGTTGAAAATTCCTGGAAAGTGATTTTAAATCAAAGATGAAAAATTATCTCCTAGGAGAAAAAGGTGAATTGCATATGGCCCCTTGTCATAAAATGCAGTTTAAACTGCCAGCAAGCAAGAAAATAATCAAAATAATCTTGATAGTACTTTTTCACCAACATTTAGGTACTTTTTCAATTGTAAAATGCTTGAAAGTTATTTTAAAGAGAATATGAAAATTATCTCCTAGGAGAAAACTCAGAAGAACAGGTTAATTGCATATGGGCCTAGGTGTTGATTCTGCTCACTTCGTATATATGTTACGGCCAAAACCAGAAATCGGTCAATTCTAGAATTGGCCGGCCGTTTCTAAAACTGGCCGATTTGACGTCGGCCAAAGTCTAAAATGCTGGGAATTTCTGACATTGGCCGGCCAGTTCTAGAAACTGCCAAAGTCAGTCGGCCAAAGTCCAGGACGCACAAATCCCAGAACATCCCGGGTCCTGTCCAGCACCATGAATGGCACTCGGAACTTCCTCTCTGCTCTGAAAGATACACAACAGCATAATAACCTTCACAGGAAAAAAAAAAAAGTTCTTTGTCACAGCTAATACACAATCTTGCAACAACAAATCAGCAGCGTGTCTACTACTTCACAGAAGCAGACAAATTTGTTATCATCCTGCGCTTTAAAATTAGCTGCTCTGCCATGACAGTCGAGTGACACAGGGGAGAGATCAATTTACAGTGGTGATTAGTCATGGCTGGGTGCGCTTCTCTGGGCACTTTGCATGGCTAGGGGTGCTTTGCGTGGCTGGGGGGGGCTTTGCTGGGCACTTTGCATTGCTGAGGGTGCTTTGCTGGGTGCTTTGCATGGCTGGGGGGGGCACTTTTCTGTGTGCTGGGGGGGCTTTGCTGGGCGCTTTGCATGGCTGGGGTGCTTCACTAGGGGCTTTGCATGGCTGGAGGGGCTTCATTGGGCACTTTGCATTGCTGGGGGTGCTTTGCATGGCTGGTGGGGGTGCGCACTTTGCATGGCTGGGGGGGCTTCACTGGGCACTTTGCATTGCTGGGGGTGCTTTGCATGGCTGGGGGGTGCTTTTCTGTATGCTTTGCATGGCAGGGGGGGGGGGCTTTAGTGTGCGCTTTGCGTGGCGGGGGTGTTTGCCTGCGCTACTCACAGACCTCAGATCACGGTGACCGAAGAGGCGGGGAGAAGCGGAGAGAGGCAGAGCAGCGCGCACGCTACCCGCCCGGACCTGTACACTTCACATGCGGAAGTGCCAAATGACTGGCGCTTCCGCACTGAAGTGTTCACGTCCTGCGGGTCACGTGTGCGCTCTGCCTCTCTCCGCCTCTCCGGTCCTGTCACCCTGATCTGAGGTTTGATTAGTGCAGGCAGCGGGGGAGAGCCGAGGTAGCAAGACTTCGGGACTTGGCCGGCCACATACAGCCCCAACGAGTTCTGGTCGGCCAAAGTCCGAAATGCGGGTACATTTCTTACATTGGCCGCATCAGCCGGCCACTTTTCGTTTTGACCGGCCAGAACCCGAAGTGGCCAGACTTCGGGTTCTGGCCGTAACATATACACAGCAAACAAACTTTCCACAGTAATGAACCATGCCAACAGTAATGATGTGATAAATTTAAGAATGTGAATCAGGGTGAAGAAAAAAATTGACAATGGGCAAAGACTTACTTAATAATTTATAAATCAATATTGTAAAAAATACAATAAAAAAAATAAGCTGTTTTATTCATTCTTTCATTCAGTAAAGTCCCTCTTTAATGCTGATACATTCCACAGCCCAGGCTGTCCAGTTTGCAATCTATCTGGTTGATATTCATTGGCGTGATCTGCAAATTACCCCTTTTTACAAAACACGCTTATTACAACTGATGTTACATTTGCCACACTCTCCCTTTTATGAACTGTGCCTAATCTAGCCGGGTCCCGACCCTTCAACCTGCAGGCATTCATAACAAAATACTGAACGCTTGTTACTTGTTAACGGTAATTTTTTTCTATTACCACACTTGCTGAGAGACCTGCCTGTCCTGTGAAATGCTGCGATCTGATTGGGTCTAGGCCTCCTCACTGATCTGTATATAAGCTGTGTCTAACCGATGTGAAGAAGCGACACAAAGAGAAAACGCTAATCAAAGATCAACCATGCATCAGACTGCTGCGGTGTTGGTTCTGCTCTGTGTATTGCAGGCATCCTTGGGTCTTCCATTGCTGGCAAGTTATCTTTTTGTTTATCCCGAATGCTTACATTTTTTTTTCTAAAACCTGTTTTTCATGCTTTGTATATTGCATTTTGTTCTTCCTTTGCCATGATTTACATAAATGCATTGCTCTAAAACCTAGCTTCTCAACAGGTGGTATGTCTGCCTCTAGGGGTACTTGGGTTGGGTTAAAGGATACCCGAAGTGACATGTGACATGATGAGATAGACATGTGTACGTACAGTGCCAAGCACACAAATAACTAGGCTGTGTTCCTTTTTTTTATTTTTCTGCCTGAAAGAGTTAAATATCAGGTATGCAAGTGACAATTTCGGACTGGGTCAGACCGTAGCATAACCCTCACGGATAAGGAATTACAGCCATAAAACACTTTCATGTCAGTAAATGGCTTCTGAAAGCAGGGTCAATAATGCATAGATTTGAGCTCTGGCATACTTCCATGAAGGTATCATTGAGCAGATACAATGAAACAGGAAAAACTAAAAACTAGATCCAAATATAAAATAAAACCGGGGGGACGCTAAAAAGGTCATTTTTTTGGAGAAGGAGGATAGATACAAGTGTTTTTCACCTCGGATGTCCTTTAAGGGAGGTACTTGAACATTTCTTAGGTAATCTACCACAATTAATATTTGAATTTAAAATATGTTAAATGGTGCAATGGAGTCTGAATAAGTGTTTTCAATAATTGAAAACTGAAAAGGAATGTTTCAAAAGAATGTGTGTGCTAATATTAAAGAGTAACTGTCAGGCTGCAAAAGCTAATTTAAACCTCTATTCTCCTGTGTTAAACAGTTTAGAAGGAAGCCAAAAAGGCAATACTGAAGTTAAAAATCTCTCTTACTTTTGATGTGTGCTGAACAGCAAGGCTGTTAGACCCAAGCTCTTAAGAGGCCGAGAGGCCGCATAACATACTGCAAAGCATTCTGGGGCTGCTTCTTCCCACCTTGGGTCCTCCCCTCGGCTGCTAGTGAGAAGTTACAGGCTCATGTTACAACAGCGTGTAACCCAGTCCAGCTCACAGCACTGAAAAATCTCCGGGCAGAGTATACTGCATGAGTCCGCTATTGTTCCTAGCCACATGGCTTATTAATATTCACTGCACAGTAGTGTTGTCTTTTTTCTGAGTGGAATCATCAGGAAGCAGGGAGGACATGACGACACATTTGGCTTCATAGGAGACAGACAAACATGGAACCTGCCATGAGCTGTCAGGAGCATCATTCTCTGCAAATACTATATAAAGATTCTGTGAAATCCAAACGTGGACAGTGAAATGCATATGTAATGTAAGTACAGCCAATATTTAGCTACTGATATATGTGTTTTTTTTCTCTGAGACTTTATACCTAACAGCTCCTCTTTAACCACTTTCCCCTCCACTACAGTATATCTACGTCAGCTGTGGCACCCTCCAAGCCACAGCCACGTAGATATACTGACCTGCTTGCAGCGCTGTTGTGCAGGGACAGGTGCGCTTCAGAGCGCACCGCCCGGCACTGTCAGCTGCCTTACTAATTGGCAAAAGGGAACATGTTCCCTTGTAGCCAATTAGTGACCCCCCCGCGGATAAATGATCACCGCTGTAGCAAACAGCGTGATCATTCATCTTTCCCCCTCCGTGGCCAGATCGTAAAAAAAACACCCCTGCAAGATGAATATCTTACCTGAACTGGTTCCTGCGATCATCCTGCAGCTCCAGCCTCCATTCTTCGCGGTGCACTCAGCCCTGTGACGCTGAATATCCGGGTCCCGGCTTGATGACGTCATCAAGCCGGGACCCGGATATTCAGCGTCACAGGGCTGAGTGAAGAGCGGAGAATGGAGGCTGGAGCTGCAGGATGATCGCAGGAACCAGGTAAGGTGAGATATTCATCTTGCAGAGGCGTTTTTTTTACGATAAGGGGGGAGGGGACATCAGGCTGCCCATAACAGAGGGTGGGTTTTTAAAATCTGAAGGGGGGGGGGGGTTGAAATTATTATTGGGGCCCATCAGGGTAATGGGGTGGGGGATTTTATAATGGGGGGCACATCTGATGGTTCTGAGGGACATAACTTAATGCTGGGGGGCACATATGCAATAATGGGGTGGGGGCGCTAATCCTGGGGACACATCTGGCTATAATGGGGAACACTGATCCTGGGGACACATCTGGCTATAATGAGGGGTGCTTATTTGTGATACGCAGCTGTATAAATATATGTGGGGGGGTCGCAAATGCAGGGGCATATCTGGCTATACTGGGGGGCTGATATTGGGGGCACATCTGGCTATACTGGGGGGGGGTCTGATACTGGGCACACATCTGGCTATCTATCCTTGGGGGACTTAATACTGATGGCATGTCTTTTACCTACTGTAGCACTTTGTATTTTTTACTAGAATTGAAGAAAACCTGAGAAATAATGCAATTTTAACGTTTTCCCCTCTTTTTTCCCGCTAAAATGCGCAGAAAAAAAAAATTATCGGGACAAAATACCGGCCAATGAAAGTCTAGTTTGTCCTGAAAAAAACGATATCTAGATCATTTAGGTGTCGTGAGTAGGGATAAAGTTATGGCTGATTAAAAAGGGACACCGCTAAAGCGTCAAAACTGCTCTGGTCAATAAGGGGAAAACAAGGTCTGGATGCGAAGTGGTTAAGTACTCCTAACAAATATATATGCATCAAGGGGTACTTGAGATGTTGTTATTCACATTATGGAGTACTTTAAAAAAGTGATGAGCGAAAATTCGGATATTCTTTTTGCATCAAAGTGGACCTGAACTCTTGTACAGGATAGAAGGAAAATGTAGAAACATGCACCCTGTATGTATTTAGAGAGTTTAGCCTGTCTAATTCCCCCTCATCTGTGGCTATTCACAAGTTGTAGTTTGATCTCTCACCTGTGTCAGCTGACTGCCACAGCAGATAAGGCAGATAAGCTCATTTGAAAGCACAGGATGTTAACAATATGTCTGCTTCCATGAAAGCAGGAAGTAGACACACTGCAGATTTATTGCAGGATTTGTATCAGCTGGAACAAAGAAATGTTTTTCTTTGCGCTGTCTTTCTGTTCTTTGATTTTTGCGCTCACAAATTTTCATGTTAAAAATGATTTCTCACTTTTTTCATATCGGAAATTATTTTTTTTTTTCTTTGACCATATTGCGAAAATTCAATGTATATTCACAAATATTTTCTTAAAATTGAAAAATGCATTTTGGATGCGAAAATGACTTTGGTGAAAATGCGCAAGCAACACTGCTCCGAAAACCTTGTCTTTAATAAAAGCGGTACGTGCTTCAATAATGTTAAAAAACACTGAATCCCACAATGCAGCGGACGCAGTGTGATCCCGCCCTCAGGCTGGGTCCACACTACACAGTTCAGTGAGGGGGATGGTGACAACACATTCTTTGTCACTGTCCATGGAAAGTAAACATCTGTTCAGGTATATTGGATTGGATATGTAATAAAAGCCTTGATATTATGACATATCTCACTTTAGTTCAGTTTCTGTAATTTATAGTGCAGATTGGGACTTTGAGTTCTGTCACTGTAGCGGACATTGGACAGACTCGATATGACGGTACATGTCATAACAGAACCTATGTTTAACCACTTAAGCCTAACTGGACGAATATGTTTGTCCAGATAGACTGTGCTGCTGAAGCTGATTAGGCCCCCGATCAATGAATGGGAAAATAGTTCCCATTCACAGATCTAAGTCCCATGGAGAAAAACCGAAGGCCTCAGAGGACGTGGTCTTTCTGCTTAAGAAAAAGTTCCTCGTCCTCATTCTAGTTCCTGGAAGCGTGATCGCTCGCTTCCAGGACTTTTTGACTGAGGCCATCTTGTGGCCAAATAGTAAAACTACACCCACATACATTTTTTTTATAAATAAATACATTATATTACATTTAAAATTAGTTGTTTACCTCCCACACCAAAAATTACCCAAATAAAATGTTTAATTAAAAAAAATTACAATTAAAAGAAAAAAAACATAAATGGTTACTTAAAGGTCTGAACTTTTTAAATATGCATGTCAAGAGAGTATGTTAATATAATTTTGAAAATTATAGGCTTGTAAATAGTGATGGACATAAATGGACATAAATTGAAAAAAATGCCCCTTTATTTCCAAATAAAATATCGGCGCCATAAATTGTGATAGGGATATACAGTAATTTAAATGGTGTAATAACCAGGACAAATGGGCATATAAAATACATGGGTTTTAATTACGGTAGCATGTATTAATTTCAAACTATGATGGCCAAAACCTGAGAAATAATGAATTTTTTTAATTTCTTTCTTAATCTTCCTGTTAAAATGGATTTAGAATAAAATAATTCTTAGCAAACTGTACCACTCAAAGAAAGCCTAAATGGTGGCAGGAAAAAACAAGATATAGATCATTTCAGTGTGATAAGTAGCGATAAAGTTATTGGTGAATGAATGGGACGTGAAAGTTGCTCGGATGCATAAAGAGAACAACATTGTAGGCTGAAGTGGTTAACATAGTTTAAAGGGAACCAGAGATGCACGTTTCACACAAAATAAACATATCAGTCGATAGCTTGTAAAGAATAAATGCTCTACCTGATCATTTAGCCGCTCTGGTGTGCCTTTTTTAGTGTTTTTTTATCCATTATTGCTCCAGGAATAATCAAATATGACCGCCGGCTCATATCCCTTCTGCTTCCGGGTTATGAGTTGTTATGGATGTGCTGTCTAGGCTATATGAGGCTAGGCTGCTATCTAGGCTATATGAGAAAGGCTGCTGCAGCCTTATATCTGTGTGCTTTCATTTTGGTATGATGTGCAGCTGCCTGTAGGAAGTGTCTCTCATAGGAATGAAACTGCAGTCATCATCATTATCTATGCAGAGTGCACACAGAGCACACAGGGATTATATTGCAGCCACACTTGTCTGTTTCAGAGCTTCTCTCTCCGCAGGAGCAGCCCCTCCCATGTTATCACAGCTCTCAGTATGCAAAGCAGGAAATCTGAGCCAGGAGGTGGCAGGCTTGGGATTGAAAAGACTCCACAGAAGAGTGACTCAGCTATAATGATTCCAGGTCAAACCTAGACTGAGCCATTCGGGGATTCTTATCACAGCTGCTAATAGACTAATTAAGCAGATAAGAATGAAACTAAAAGCAGGGTAGGTGTTTACTGTCATGTTCCCACTGATAAATGTAATAAAATACATGAGGGTGCTTCGTCTCTGGTTCTCTTTAAGGATCTCTCCTGTCGGGTGCAGCAGAGCTGCAACCGAGCAGTTTTGATTTCTCTGCCTGCATTTGGTTGCTTGGTTTTGATTGCATTTGCAATGAGTTTCATTGCTATTTGCAATCACTCTGCAGTTCAAAGTAGCTCAAGATGTTGCCATGAATCCGTCTAGGGCTTGCTGCAGTTGAACTGCAGCCAGACAGCTGTGGATTTCTTACATGCTTGCGGTTGCATAATCTGGCATGCATTTGTAATGAGAGTCCTTTCCATTCACAGGCAGATAGCAGCCTTCAATCAGTCTAACTCAGGATTGCATGATTACCATTCAGCTGTGTGGGAGTCTGCTCTCATTGGCTGATATCCATAGAAAAACCTGCCTCTCATCTCAGACCTCGCCCGACATAGCGTACAGCTTAGCTTAGTTGTTTGCTGAGTTCATGGTGTGAAAGTTGTATTAATGTATTGCATTATCTTGCCTTGCCTGCCTGAACTTTCACTGCACCCGCGGGGGTACAGTGAGGTCTTTATCTTCCTGTTAGTTGGAAACTGCCTTCACCACATTGGTGACTGGTAGTATTCCTGCTTGTTCTGTTTCTGTGGACGTGACTGTAGCAGCGGTTGCTATTAGTTATGCTCCTTGTCAGTGTGGATGTTTGCTATCGCTGGTGCACCGATTAGATTGGCAAGCATTCAGTCTTTCTCTCTGTTGTCCGTCTTTGTTACTCAGTATGTTGGACATCAAATACTCAAAGCTGCGATTGCCCTGAGCAACCAATGTGTTTTGTCTCCTGGCAAGCATTCTGTCTGTCTGTCTGCTGTTTGTATTGTGTGTTGGTCATTAGAGGCTCCAGGCTGCAGTCGCCCTGAGCAACCATTGTGTCTTGTTTATTTGTGGCGGTTATCGGAAGCTCAGAGCTGCGGTTGCTCTGAGCAATCTTTCTCCTTTGTTCATAGCTCCTAGTGTAATCTGTGTAACTTCCTCCACAAGAGAATTCCACTCTACTACCTAAAATCACCCAGCTGCATAGTCTTGTTCGCTCTGGTGGTACTCTGGCTTTCTTGGCCTCAGCCGCTATATCTTGCACCTCCAAGGCCTGGGTGTAACCGAAGTCGGGCAGCAGTTATTTCCTCACCTCCAGTTCAAGGTGGTGATAGATTGGGGTATAGTGACTGAAAGAAAGCAGGAGATCTGCCAGGCATTACACGTAGTATCTGTCGACCTGTCGGTGAAACAGCCTGTTTTAGCTCGTAGTTTAAAAAGAGTCTAAAAGTGGAAACATTGTATAATTTTTTAATATTTCTTTTTATTAGAGATGTACAATCAATTTTTCTGATTCATTGTAACATATAAAAAAAATCTGAATAATGTATCACACACCTGCGTTCATTTTTTTTTTCAAATTATGAAAAAAAGTGATTGTAAATGACTTTGGTTTATAATTCAAGAAATTGAATTCTGAAAAAATCGTTCAGAAATTTCCACCACTCCTGTTTTATCACAAAAAAAGGCAATTTTTTTATTATATTGTGTTTTGCCATCTTAACCCCTTCTGTCCTTTCCTGCCCCATATAACACACCTCTTAAAAAAAAGAAAGCTAAAGTGATGTAATTAAAAATGAAAGGCAATACATAAATTGTTACCTCAGGGACTTAGCTTTTTACATAGGTATGCCTTAACCCTCCTGGCGGTATAAAAAAATACGCCAGGAGGCAGCGCGGCAGTTTTTTTTTTATTTTTTTTTTTCTATATCATGTAGCGAGCCCAGGGCTCGCTACATGATAGCCGCTGCTCAGCGGCATCCCCCCGCCCTCTTCGATCGCCTTCGGCGATCTCCGATCAGGAAATCCCGTTCAAAGAACGGGATTTCCTGGAGGGCTTCCCCCGTCGCCATGGCGACGGGGCGGAATGACGTCACCGACGTCACTGACGTCGGGTCGTCATTGGGAGTCCCGGGCCACCCCTCGGCGCTGCCTGGCACTGATTGGCCAGGCAGCGCACGGGGTCTGGGGGGGGCGCGCCGCACCGTATAGCGGCGATCGGGCGTGCGGCGGCGGCGATCAGGGTGCTGGCGCAGCTAGCAAAGTGCTAGCTGCGTCCAGCAAAAAAAAAATTAAACAAATCGGCCCAGCAGGGCCTGAGCGGCACCCTCCGGCGGCTTACCCCGAACTACGTTCGGGGTTACCGCCAAGAAGGTTAACCAGTTCGCATTCAGTCGTTTTTCGCTTCATGCATCCGAACAATGTTCACCTCCCATTAATTAGCCTATAACTTTATTACTACTTATCACAATGAACTGATCTATATCTTGTTTTTTCCGCCACCAATTAGGCTTTCTTTGAGGGGTACATTTTACTAAGAGCCACTTTACTGTAAATGCATTTTAAAAGGAAGAATAAGAAAAAAACGGAAACAAATCATTATTTCTCACTTTTCGGCAATTATAGTTTTAAAATAATACAAGCTTCCATAATTAAAACCCACGTATTGTATATGCCCATTTGTCCCGGTTATTACACCATTTAAATTATGTCCCTATCACAATGTATGGCGACAATATTTTATTTGGAAATAAAAGTGCATTTTTTCCGTTTTGCATCCATCACTATTTACAAGCTTATAATAATAATAAAAAAAAAAAGAAATACTTCATCTTTACATAGATATTTAAAAAGTTTAGACCCTTAGGTAAATATTTGTGTTTTTTTTTATTGTAATGTTTTTTTGTTTTTTTTAATTAAACATTTTATGTGGGTATTTTTGGGAGGGTGGGATTGAAATTGTATTTTTTTTTGTAAATATATGTGTATTTTTATTTTTATTTAACATTTAGATGTAGTTTACTTTTTGGCCACAAGATGGCAGCCATGAGTTGTTTACAGTGACGTCACTCTAAGCGTACCACGTACGCTTAGAGCGACATAGGAAGCAGAAAAAGCGTAGCTTCCGAGAGAAGCTGTCGCTTTTTCTGCGGGGGAGAGGAATCAGTGATCGGGCACCGTTGCCCGATTCACTGATTCACTGGCTAACAAACGGCCGGCCGGGAGCGCGCGAGCACGCGCGTGATCGGCCGCGTGGACGCGCAGGAGCGCACATGGCTTCCTGGACGTGAAACTCACGTCCAGGAATGTCAAATAGATAAGGGCGTTTTACTGTTATTTTGTTATTTTTACAAATAGGGGCTTATAATTACTGATGGGGTACAATGAAAAAAAACAAAAACACAATTGGAAAAAATACACCTTTTAACTTTATTTGCAAATACATTTTCACCATACATTTTAATAGGGCCATAATTACAGTATAATAACTGGGACAAATGGGCAAATAAAACATGGGTTTTATCTACTGTAGCACATTTTATTTCAAAAAATAATGGCTGAAAACTGAGAAATAATGTTTTTTTCAGTTTTGCTATCTTCCCTTTGAAATACATATAAAATAAAGTAATTCTTAAGATGGCCACTAACAACACAATTTGCTGAATTTACGAATGATCATTCAGATGAATGAGTAGAAATGATTAATTGGGATAACGGCCTAAAATCTCCTAACCAATCCGATCAGATTAACAGGATCGATCCGAAAATCGGATCAATTTCATTAATCTGATTGGATTGACAAGGAGATTTTCATCTATTACTGGTTCCAAACGATCATTTCCAATCAGGGATGTTCATAGTCAGTCAACTTCGCTACGCTGGAACTACGTGTAGTTCTACACAATTACGCTTCGCAAACTACGGTTTTGAAATCAGAAACTTCGCTACGTTTGCATTACGTAGACTACACGTTAAAATACGGAAGCTTTGCATAGTGCGAAGCGTAGTGAATGCGGACGCTTATGCCCTTATGCGGAAACATTTCCACAATAATCCGCTAAATATGCACATGGGTGAACTTATATATGCGTACATTCCACCTTCCAATGCGGAATTGTATACGTATAGAAGGGCAATAATATTTCTGTGCATGCGCAATGATCCGTATAGACGCAGTTACCGCACGCATAGTTGACTTCGCAATACATACGTCAACTACACATAGCGGGCGAAGCTTCGCATGGCGATACTACGACTATGCGGAAGTACATATGCAATGTTTTTAAACTTCATCTATGAACTACAATGCGTAGTTGCGGACTACGACGCGTAGATTCACACTGGCGTAGTTTACGAGCAACCCTGTTTCCAATCATTCATATGAATAATCATTTGTAAATGATCATTTGCCCCCGACAAAAGAGCCTAATTTGTGGTGAAACAAATGTATAATTCATTTAGGTGTGATAAGTAGTGATAAAGTGTTTAAATTATTGCCGTAAAAATGGGAACAGCACTGAAAGTTGAAAATTGCTCTGGATTTTAAGATAAAAAACTAAGCACACCTGTAATTTTTTTGTTGGCGGGGGGAAGGGGCATTCAGGCTTTGTATTAAAATCCAAGTCCAGTCTCCAGTGCAGTTCACACACATTCTGCAACTGACCACTGTGAGTCCAGCCTATATTTCCTGCAGAGGCTTCCCCAGTCTCCTCCATCAGGTTGTTCCAGTGACCCCATTGGAGAAAGCACGCAATGCACAGGTGCAGGATGACTTGCGTCTGTGGAGTAGCATGGAGCAGCTGGCATGGGCTTGGCAGAGAAAGCTGAGCTCAGTGCTAGTGCGCAGTGCGGACAAGCTCTGTCGACAGGCCCTTGCTGATGGGCTTCGGGGGTCTTAGCGTTGAAATGGCAAGGAGAAGGGGGACTTAGGTAAGTACCTAAGTGTGCAGGGCTGAATTTACCATAAGGCACTGTAGGCATCTGCCTACGGGTGCCTGATAACGGAAAGGCAGTCACTCCCCCCTCCTGCCTGTGCTGTGGAATATGTTGGCGCTATATAAATAAAATATAATAATAATAATTACCTGTTCAGAGTCCTGAGCGGGGTGTAAATGAGATGTTACTCACCTGGGCCTCTGTATAATTACCAATACTCTATTATTGTAATTAGCCAGCTCTAAATAGTAGAATATTGGGAGGATTTATGATATTGTACTTGCAGCTTCACTCGGCACCACATTACCCTGACACCCTTTTGCGATTGACGTGTATATGTCTGTCTCTGTGTTTAAATCAGCATATTAACACTGTTGAATTCCATTTTGTTTTCTGTTGCAGAATCTACTACTTCCGGGCTCAAGTAAGTAGGCAAACCTCATTTCTGTTTCTTCTGAATGAATTATTGTCTGTGTCACACAAGGCTGAGACTGCTGTTGTAGCTGCAGTCAGGCCCAGATTAACACCACAGGAGCCTGTAGGCACAGATGTCCTGGCACCCACGATTTTGCCATCCATGAACCTACACACTGCCACCGAACCGCACTGCAAGAGTGCTGACTGGCCCAGTTGTCACTTCTCCCGGCCCTGGTTTCAGTCTAGAATAGCAGGGTGAAGCATGGCACCATCAACTTAGGGTAGACACTCTCCAAACACACCGGTTGGCTTTCACGTGACGTCTTCAGAGCCAGTAGCCCTCTGAGACCCCTATGCTATCTATTACATGTCCCTGTTCTGTGTGTAATGAAGTGCCTGTAGGCACATGCCTACATTCCGTTATGGTAAAGCCGGCCTTGACTTCAGTCTAGAATAGCAGGGTAAAGCATGGCTCCATCAACTCCGGGTAGACACTCCCCAAACACACCGGCTGGCTTACATGTGATGTACAGGGCATGCATGCTTCTTCAGACTCAATAGCCACCTGAGACCCCTATGCTATCTATTACACGTCCCTGTTCTGTGTGTAATGAGGTGCCTGCAGGCACAAGCCTACAGTGCCTTATGGTAAAGCCAGCTGTGGCTTCAGTCTAAAATAGCAGGGTGAAGTATGGCTCCATCAACTTAGAGTAGACACTCCCCAAACACACCGACTGGCTTACACGTGACTTCTGTGTGTAATGACACCCTAATATGGGTGGGCCTTGCTGCAGCGGGTCAGCAGCACCCATTACCAGGATTTGATGTGCATGATATTTGTCTGTATTGGTGAGTCCCACAATGCGAGTGGCTGCTGAACATATACATAAAGACATTGTGGAGGAGATGCCACGTCTGAACACAGTGACTTCACTTCAATTCATGGGATCCCCCTGTGAAACTTTTGGTTGGACCCCCAATGTTCACACCCCTTGCCTTGCCTCCCCTCGGTGCCCTTCATGGTCTTTGGGTCCATCTCACAAGGCTCATAAGACAAGTGTGGCCATCCTGATCTTCACACCCATAACAAGTGTAGCCACAAACACACGTTATCTGGAGTATAGTCCCCTGTATCGGAGGAAGGGAAGGGTAATAGTTGGGGCCCCCACAGCTCTGGGCCACGTGAAATCGTAGAGGCTGCTCCCCACTAGTTACGCCCCTATCTATCTGCACAACAATTATACTGTCGCTATAGGGTTCAGTCTGAAGTTGCAATGGAGACATTTTCTGTTGCTGTGTACGTGTATCTGGTGTTTGGTTTATTGAACGGTGGCCACAGGGAGAAGGAGAGCCCTCTATTAATGTAGCAGGGCACAGGTTTTTTTTAATGTTTTCACTTCAACAGAAGTCAAACAGAGAACAAAATGTAGCTTCACTCAGAGCTCTTTCACACCAGAGCCCTTTTTCTGCGTTTCATCGCAAAGTTGAAACTTTGTGTTGACCAAGGTAGAAGGAAAGTCCATAGACCTTCATTTTACCTTTCACACCCGACGGTGCGTTTTCGAAGCGTTGTGATACGACACACCCGGGAGCATTTTAACGCCGGGAATCGCTGTTTCTCCGTCTGGTTTATTAATTACTACCGCCACTACTCAGCGTCGCACTGCAGATTCCCGACGACACGCCGCAGGCTATCAACGTGTGCAGGAGAACGGCTCCTGCACGTGTTGTCTAATGTGAAAGAGGCCTCAGTAAACAAAACTATGCAGTTCATTTTGCAATTCAACATAAAGGAAAAAGTCAATCTCTCTTCAGCAGCCTGAACTTTAAAGTCTTTGCAAGAAAAACACAGTTCATTTACTGACACACCTCAGTATTTCTCTTTCCTTTTAGCAAGAGGGTTACCTTCCTCGTAACACTGGGAAATCCAGCCAGGAGCTCTGATCCTCACTCACTGCAGCCTGCGCAGCTCATCAGCAATAGACCTGCTCAGTCAGGAACCACACTCCTTTCCCAGAGCTCCTTGCAGATATTCCTTCCTGCAATAGGTTAACCCCTGATTCACTGGCATCCATTTTACCAAGGCTATCTCCAGACAAGCCCTGGGGTGGAATGGAAAGGCCCGCCTGACCTTTTCCCTTCCATTCCAGAGTCCAGGCCCTTACAAATGAAAGATCATGCTGCAATCCTGGGTTGTAAACTTCCCCGGACTCCTTCACCCAACTGCCTGCAGACCGGCCAAGTGTCACGGTTTTGCTGTGCCACTAACGATTTGCAGCCTCTATCACGGGATCACGGGGCACAGGTCAAATGCCCCGACCTCTTCACAGAGCAGGAGAGTTTACAGTTAACTGCTTCACTGCCCAGAGTCTTTGCAGAGAACACTAAAATACATGCATCACATCACACTCGGCAGCTTTGCCTCACACTGAACTTCATCAGCAGCAAAACAACATAAAACTCCAGGCTCAGCAAGGAATGTCTCTGAAGTTGATAGAGAGCAAGACAGGGATCTCTACCCTGGCTATCTGGTTACAGAGCATCTGAATAGTGAGGTGGATATCTTATCGTGATGTGCTAGAAATCCTGTATGGATCAATCATGTTGGTTGTATTCCTCTGTGCTATTGCTTTTATTAATAACCCATATAGTGATACAAGATCCTTAATTAGGGATAGTTGTGTGATTTTATGCATTTACAGTCCTGGGACTAGAGTTATGCACTTGCATTGTGTTAACATTTCTGATATGTTAAGTTTTTTTTTTTTGCCAGAAATAAAGAATTTAATATTTTAGCACATTTCAGTCTTTATTTTCTTATTTAATATATTCATAACACTTCATGTAGAGCTGTTTACTCTAATGTATATCCTTTATGACATATGTGTGCTGTGAATATTCTTCAAATAGCTTGCCTAACATCGCACCATGCGCCAATCTCTGTATAGGCTGAAAGGGGGAAACCGTATAAGGGAGGGGCGTGGTTTTGAAAAAATGGAGGCGTGGCTAAAGGTGTGACAGGGACGTGTCTTAGTGTCCCTTTTTCCTGGCTCCAAAAGTTGGGAGGTATGTGCCTGTCTAAAGGGGGCTAAAATCAAAAATAGGAGAAATATATCTTCCGTGCAGGACCCATCCCTGGAGTCCTGTGTAATATATTATGATTATCTAGGGGTGCATGGCTAATAAGCTATTTCATATTTTTATCTTTTTAATTGGGACTAGAGAACTGGTACTTGACACTTTTTTTGTAAACTTTGGTTTGGGTACTGGCATTGGTTTGGGCTCAAGCAGTAACATATATTCAAGGTTAAAGAGGAACTGTAACGACAAAACGTCCCCTGGGGGGTACTCACCTCGGGTGGGGGAAGCCTCCGGATCCTAATGAGGCTTCCCACGCCGTCCTCCATCCCTCAGGGGTCTCGCTGCAGCCCTCCGTGCAGCGGTGACGTCAATATTTACCTTCCCGGCTCCTGCGCAGGCGCTCTGACGGCTGTCGGCTCCGAAGTAGGCTGAAATACCCGATCGCCGTCGGGTCTGCTCTACTGCGCAGGTGCAAGTTTCTGGCGCCTGCGCAGTAGAGCGGACCCGATGGAGATCGGGTATTTCCGTCTATTTCCGTGCCGAAAGCAGCCACAGCACCCCCGCTGGAGCCAGCAAAGGTAAATATTGAAGCTACAGTCGGCTCTATTCTATTATATTAAATATGATCGGATCTCGAGAATCGAGAGCTTTTTGTTCATTCAACTGAAAAATCTGATTGGATTTCCCGTTTTTTTTTCAATATTTATCGATCCGGAATGCTGGAAATTTTTCTTCAATTTTCTTAAAGATTGTACGGTGTGTGTTAGATTGTCAGTTTATTAACATACACACCCTAGCAATTTTCTCAGAGTGTCCAATTATTTTTATCATAATTGGGGAAAAATTGAACGTAAGTGTGTGGTACATTGGTCATATTTTTGAAATGTTACAATCAGTCAGAAAAATGTATTGCAATTCTTGAATTGAACAGATATTTAAAACCTTGTATGGTGTGTGGCCACCTTAAGGCTAGATGGTGGATCATCAATGTGGGGGCACAGTTGATACGCTGTGCCTGTCCATGCAAAGAAGGTGCCCGTTGTAACAGACATGTCATAGTTGTTATGCTATCCATTACACGTCCCTGTTCTGTGCAGTGACTGCAAAAGTTATGCAGTGTCTTAATACCTCAATGGACACAGCAGGCATTTTCACAATGGAGTAAAGATACAACAGACATGTCGGTGGCAGGACAAAAGGGCGCCGGCTGAGGATGGACCACCATAGACTCTAATGCAATTATCGTTAATACGGCAAAAAAAAGCTGAAAAAAGGGTGCCCAATAAATATTGCTAACAACATTAGAACATTCAAGTTTTTGAAGTATGTTATCGTTTTAGAAGCTTGCAACCTTATAGTTTTTGTCCTATTTTTTTGTTTGTATGTAAAGACTTTATGTTATCAAAACTAGTATGTGTAAAAGGATGTTTCTGCAGGGGGAGTGGTTGGGATTAGGCTGCCTTTTTTTGCACTAAGTTGTTACATTTCCTGTTTTGGAAGAAGTTTACATATTCATAAGGAGCCTCGTATCTTTTGGAAACTTTCTTCTTATGTATTTTGTGTCAATAAAGCATTTTTGATAATTTTTTGTACCTAAAAGACTCTGCATATGGTCCGTTCTATTTTTCAAATGGCCTTTGGTGAGTCAAGTGGATGACTCTAAAAGGGACTATAAGGTTTTTTCCTTTTCCTATATACAAAAGGAATAGATCCCAAATACATTACTACTATACAATGACAGCAGCCATGTTGTTTGTAAACATTACACAGAGGAAGGCTTAGCTGCATCGTGAGCAAAAAAACCTAATCCCCCTCCTCCTCCCTCCTCCCCTCTGCCTCTGAAATCTCTGGCTAGTAATACATCCTCCTCCTCCTCCTCCTGCCCAGCCTGAGCTCCCATGAGCCCTTGCTACTGTCTGAAAGTGCCTTGGCTCTCTGAAAACCTGTGGGCGTGGCTTGTTTAGTTTATAGGGAATTAGAATATTAAAACAAAAACAAAAAAGTATTTGGCTTGAGGAATGCCCTATAAACAATAGGAAAGGAACCAAATTATGCAATGTGTAAAAGTTCATCTCGGATCCACTTTAAGAACAAAAAAGATGAAAACACCACGAGAATCTAACCCTACAAAGTGTTCAGCAAAATCCTGCCAATCAATCAGATGGCGGCACTTTGTCCAGTGGCTGGTAAGTAAAGTTATTATGAATGTTGTGTTGTAATATTTTATTTAAATCTCGTATGGGTGGCTTCTCTCTTCCAGACAATGAAATCCCCCCACAAAGTACTATGAGCTGCTCCACCTGCCAGTGGCCCAAATCCAGCAATGGGACAGTCTACATACCGTACACATTAGCTTCAGATTATTGTGAGTATAGCGTTCTGATATTATTGTTATTATTCTGATTATTTTCTGATTACATTGTTATTTTATGTTTTTATATTTACTTAAAGGGCCACTATCGGGAAAAATTGCTTAATTAAAAATACATGTGTATAAGAAGTACCGGTATATTTCTCCCAGAGTAAAATGATCTATAAATTACCTTACTCCTGTGTTGCTGTCACTTACAGTAAGCATTTAAAATCTGACAGATCTTGGACTAGTCCATCTTCTCATGGGGGATTCTTAGTATGTCCTCTATTCTTTATAAAAGCCCTCCCTGAAAAGGATCTATATGAAGATGCTGGCCAGCTTCCTTACTGGCATGCACATTCTTTTGGTAGTTGGACTAGGTAACTACTGTTCAGAAAGTGCTTTAAAAAAATAAAAGTAAATCCTCCATGAGGAGATTAACTAGCTGAAAACCTGTCAGTTCTAACACATTTTAACTGTCTATTGTAACTGACAGCAACACAGGAAACAATTTATTTATAGTGAGTTTTACTTTGGAACACATCTTCATTTTATACATATTCATACACATGCATTTTAAATTTTACAATTTTTCACGATGGTGCTCCTTTTAAAGTGAACCTGTGACTTTAATGGATACCTGAAGTGACATGTGACATGATGAGATAGACATGTGTATGTACAGTGCCTAGCACACAAATAACTGCTGTGTTCCCTTTTTTTCTTTCTCTGTCTGAAAGAGTTAAATATCATGTATGTCAGTGGCCGACTCAGTCCTGACTCAGACAGGAAGTGACTACAGTGTGACCCTCACTGATAAGAAATTCACCTTTTTATCTCTTTATTGCTCTCAGAAACCATTTTCTGCTAGGAAAGTGTTTTATAGTTGGAATTTCTTAACAGTGAGGGTCACACTGTAGTCACTTCCTGTCTGAGTCAGGACTGAGTCAGCCAATTACATACCTAATATTTAACTCTTTAAGACATAGAAAGAAAAAAAGGACACAGCATATTTATTTGTGGGCTAGGCACTGTACATACACATGTCTATCACATCATGTCACATGTCACTTCGGGTATCCTTTAAAGTCACTATGTGCTATAGCCTAGGTGGCTCTGTGCTGCTGTGAAAGTGTGAGGTGTCCTGCGCAGTTCAGCCATGCTCGTTAATGGACAGTGTGGCGCATGCAACTCTCAATAAGCTCTTGTCAATAAAGTTTGGGGGTTCGAGCACGGGATTGGTGGAGGTGAGTGGAACGTGAAATTACCCAGAGGCTTCCTTCTACTGAGGTAAGGATTTAAATGACAATGATTTTTATTGCAGGAGGGGCAATAAAAGGTAGATAGCAGGAGAGAAAGAGACAGATGGCATCAGCCAAGTCTCAGTGAGGCCTTGGAAAGTAAAAAAAGAGTCGAGGACTAAACAACCATGTGTGTCGGTGTGAGTTTATTGCTTACTGAGTGGGAATTCCAGTTATGTGGGCGAGAAGAACTGGAGAAAGAGGTACTTGATGAGGCTGCTAGGACTGGGTGTGTTAGGGGAGGGGTGGTGTGCTGTGGGTGATAGGAATGGGCGTGACAATGGAAAGTGTAGAAGAAGGAGAGACCAGGATTTAGGGAAATGTCAACGTCAGTGAGCAAAAGAAAGAAAAAAGAGCCAAGCAGGTAATCTGAGCACCCTCAGCACTTTGGTAAAATGGATACTGCATAGTCTGCAATGTTAACTAACTGCAGCTATAGTGGAAGCCGAGAGGGTGAGTTGGGCACACACAATTAAAATATCGGAATTGTGGTGCCCAGTAAAAAGCACAGGGGAGGGCAAATTTAGTGGCAAAGGCGGCTTGGATATCGACAGGAATTGTGTTGGGAGTTGGATGGCTAACCACTTGCTGATCTATGCTATGCATATCTATGCCCTTGTGAATTTCACTTGTGGATCAGGGGCGTTGATATGCACATCTGATTGTTTCCACCCCTGCTCGCATTTGCTTGCACACCTGTGCACGTTCTTCTTGGCGTCCTGCCGGTCAGTGATCTGTGAATGGGAACATGTGTTCCCAAAGCCGGTGATAGTGCCAGAAGTGAATGAAAGCCGACATCAGCGAGATCTCGGTAATCATGAACGTACACACAGCACAGTACACAAGGAAAAAGTGTGGGGACATCTAGTGGTCAAAAAGTGAAATTACAATATATATATATATATATATATATATATATATATATATATATATATATATATATATACGGTATTGATTATTAACCCTTTTCAAGCCCTCTGCCCCCCCCCCCCCCCCATAGTTACCAAAATGAAAAACTACTAAAAATATAAATAGTTGCCGTAGGGATTTGTTTTAATATGTATGCCATGAGAGTCTATTACTGTCATTTTTGCAAATGAGGGCTTGTAAGTATTCAAAGAGTATAAAAAAACACTGATAAAAATACTCCTGTATTTCAAAATAAAATATTATTGCCATGCATTGTACTAGGAACATAAATTAAACATTGTTATCGCTGGGACAAATAGGCAAATAAAATGTGTGGGTTTTATATATAGTAGCACTTTTTATTTTTAAACTATACTGGCTGAAACCTGAGGAATAATTTCTTCTTATTCTCCTTAAAATGCATAAAAAAATAAAATAATTCTTAGCAAAAGCTACCACCCAAAGCAAGCCTTATTTGCGGTGGAAAAAAATAATATGTAGATCATTTTGGTGTGATAAATAGCGGTAAAGTTATTGGCAAATAAATAGGAGGAGCGTGCAGTGAAAATTGCTGTGGTTTTTAAAGGGAAAAAAAAACCTGTGCTAGGGAAGTGGTTAATGTTAGGCATTGGGGGTGGGAGGTTAGTTAGGGCTAGGCATGGGGGATTGGGTTAGGCATTCACAGAGGGAGGGCTCCTGTGAGAATAGTGTTAAAGAGACACTGAAGTGAAAAAAAAATATGATACAGTGAATTGGTTGTGTATTATGAATAATTACTAGAAGATTAGCAGCAGCAAAGAAAATATTCTCATATTTTTGTTTTCAGGTATATATTGTTTTTTTCTAACATTGCATCATTCTCTAATATGTGCAGATTACACAACACTCAGCATTCAAAATGATTCTTTCAGAGCAGTCTGTGAACTAATGACCTCTCCTCTGGCAGAGAAATAGAAAATAGTCCAGGAACACTTGAGATAATAAAAGTCAGAAAACAGCCCTCTCCACGACTTTGAAAGTCGTAGACCTTAATGGCTTTTTTGCATAGAGATAACAACTGGAGTTTCTTAACTCTTCCTGTACTGGAAACAATTAGACTGATGTATCTGATCTTAATGTTTTATTTCTTAGCTGAACTACACATACAAATCATAATATCATAATTTTTTTTTTTTGCTTCAGTGTCTTTTTAAAGCGGAATATAACCCTGCATTTCAACTTTGCTCTAAAACATTATTTACAGTATATTTTATGCAACCAGCATTTTTTTTTTACTAGACCAGCATTGGAAGGGTTACACAGGGCTTTAAAGTTCCTGGAGATTTCTGCAGACGCATCCGAAGCTGAAATAGATACATTTTGTTTACATAAATGTATCTAAGTGTTGAACGTGATTCACTCTCTCTGACTGAGCTGGAGGACAGCCAAAGTGTGTAACATTCAACACTTAGATACATTTATGTAAACAAAATGTAACTATCTGAGCTTCGGATGCGTCTGCAGAAATCTCCAGGAACTTTAAAGCCCTGTGTAACCCTTCCAATGCTGGTCTATTAAAAAAAATGCTGGTTGCATATAATATACTGTAAATAATGTTTTAGAGCAAAGTTGAAATGCAGGGTTATATTCCGCTTTAAGCTTAGTATTAAATATCGGTGGTAGATATAGGCATCCGTTTGGAAGTCGGTTAGCAGAGAGAAGACTAGCGTGAAAAAAGGCTAGTGTGATAAATATCGGTAAAATTTACAGAATAACCAAAGCCCAATAGTAGAATATCTGTACTATCTACTATCTCTGGCACCCAAATAACCACGGCACCCTTTTGACATGCATGTAGAATTTAGCTTGTGAATTACAATACTGGCGTATAACCTCTTCTAGTCAAGGACCTCTAACAGTGGAGCCTATACACATGTGCCTGTAGGGCCTAACCTTAACCCTGTGTGAACTGCAACATTATATGTTCTCCTTATTTCAAAACTGTGCTTTGGCTCCATCCTTTTATTTAATACTAGAGATGGTCAATGAGATTCTGCTAGCTTGTGCTTACAGGAAATGTCATGCGAATACGCAACTCGAAATTTGGCCAATCAAAATCATGAAGAAGTTAATTTCATTGGTCCAGTTCCAGGCTGTATGAAATATGCATAAAATCAGTGAGTAGAAATAAACAGAGGGAGATTTCATTTGCTTGCATTTTATAATCTTGGCCTGATACTTCTTCTAGTAAAAGGAGCCCCTTACAGTGGAGCCTATACTCATCTGCCTGTAGTGCCTAGCCTTAACCCTGTGTGATCTGAAACATTTTCTCTTTGTCTCTAAACCAGGGGTCTCAAACTCGCGGCCCGCGGGCCATTTGCGGCCCGCGATACAATATTTTGTGGCCCCAAGGCCCCAGAGCTTGTAGGGGCCCCCAGTGGCTACAAGAGGAAAAAAAAATTTTTCAAATCGGCCTTATAGTTTTTGAGAAAATCGATTTTAAAGTTGCAAAGGAAAAAAATACACATTTAAAAACCCGCCGACTTTAATGGTTAATAGCAAATCCACCTTAAATGCTAGAAACCCTAAATTTGCAGGATATGTTAAGGAGATCATTAGGAATAAGAGGAAAAAACAATTTTTCAAAAAGACCTTATAGTTTTTGAGAAAATCGATTTTAAAGTTTCGAAGGAAAATAGTATACTTTTAAATGCGGTAAATGTCACTTTTAGTAGCAAGCCTAACGGTAGTGTAATTTTACATGTATCAAAAGAAAGAGCAATACATTTCCTGACAGAGTTTCCAGGGGGTCCATACGCAGCCGCAGCGCTTTGGCCAGGTATCGCTATACAGCCGTAATATGGCTGTATGAAGATTCCTGGCATTTTTTCCTATTTTCCCAATTTTTTTTTTATGTTTAGAGTGGGCGGGCAGAGGCGGCGATCCGCCGCGATTGACGTCAGGAGGGGCAGAGCTGAAGCTGAAAGCTCTGCCCCTTCCAGGAAATGCCGGCGGATTGCCCCCGGGGCAATTTGGGGGCTCTGCAGCCCTCGTTTTGCGGCGGGGACACGTGAACTCCCTTATGCGGCCCAGCCTCATCCTGACTTTGCCTCCTGCGGCCCCCGGGTAAATTGAGTTTGAGACCCCTGCTCTAAACAGTGTTTTGGCTGCAACCTTTTTCCTTACTAGAGATGGTCACTGAGATACAGGTAGTTCCGACTTGCAAGGAAATCTCATGCAGAATGTATGCAACTTGAAATTTGGCCAATTAAAATCGACAGAAAGTCAATTTCATTGGTCCAGTTCCAGGCTTTATAAGATTTCCAGTTGGAATTATTTCCATCTCACTGACCATCTCTGCATGTTACTATACAAGCCCCCTAGTGGCTGCTGCTGGTAACACTGGATGGGAAGTCATCCACCTAGACTTTGGGCACCTTTGTATCTAAATATAACTCAATTAATATAACTTAGTGGGCTATATAATGTAGACAATTCATGCTGAAGAACTTTTTATTGCAGCAATGCATCTATAGTATAACATATGAATGATTCTTCTGCTTCCACTAAAGTATCTGTACAGAAAACCTTGATGGCTCAGTGGCTGCAGGAAATCTCGACTCTGACCTGTGTGAACTTTGTACAACGTACCACGGAGACCAATTACTTAGCCTTCCAACCACATGGCGGGTAAGTTTCTCATCATTACAAGTGTGTTGTCACCTGAAGCTTGGTATGCATAGTAATATTAAAATTTACTATACAACCCAACCAACAAACCAACATGTTGGGAAGATAATTAACGTATTGCAGACAAGACAAGACGAATAACAATTATATTGTGCTTTTTTTCCTGGTGAATTCAAAGCGCCAGAGCTGCAGCCACAAGAGTGTGCTCAATAGACAGTAGCAGTGTTAGGGAGTCTAGCCCAAGGACTCCTTGCTATTGTAGGAGGCAAGGAGTTTGGTTGAAAACAGACATCCATCCATCAAGTACAACTAGAAAGAAAAAAAGATCACTGTCCTGAACCAACACATACACTCACCTAAGGTTTATTAGAAACACCATACTAATTCAGTGTTTGACCCCTTTTCACCTTCAGAGCTGCCTTAATTCTACGTGGCATTGACTCAGCAAGGTGCTAAAAGCATTCTTTAGGCCCATATTGATAGGATAGCATCTTGCAGTTGATGGATATTTGTGGGATGCACATCCAGGGCACAAAGCTCCCGTTGCATCACATCCCAAAGATGCTTGGGTTGAGATCTGGTGACTGTGGGGACGTTTTTAGTACAGTAAACTCATTGTCATGTTCAAGAAACCAATTTGAAATGGTTTGAGCTTTGTGACATGGTGCATTATCCTGCTGGAAGTCGCCATCAGAGGATGGGTACATGGTGGTCATGAAGGGATGGACATGGTC
The DNA here is from genome assembly GCF_040937935.1 of Hyperolius riggenbachi. Classification (NCBI taxonomy): domain Eukaryota; kingdom Metazoa; phylum Chordata; class Amphibia; order Anura; family Hyperoliidae; genus Hyperolius; species Hyperolius riggenbachi. Next base: position 28,069,073 of record NC_090655.1, read on the forward strand.
AGAAACAATGCTCAGGTAGCCTGTGGCATTTAAACAATGCCCAATTGGCACTAAGAGGCCTAAAGTGTGACAAGAAAACATCCCCCACACCATTACACCACCACTACCAGCCTGCACAGTGGTAACAAGGCATGATGGATCCATGTTCTCAATCTGTTTACGCCAAATTCTGACTATATCGAGACTCATCAGACCGGGCAACATTTTTCCAGTCTTCAACTGTCCAATTTTGGTGAGCTCGTGCAAATTGTAGCCTCTTTTTCCTATTTGTAGTGGAGATGAGTGGTACCCGGTGGGGTCTTCTGCTGTTGTAGCCCATCCGCCTCAAAGTTATGCATGTTGTGACTTCACAAATGCTTTGCTGCATACCTCGTTTGTAATGAGTGGTTATTTCAGTCAACGTTGCTCTTCTATCAGCTTGAATCAGTCGGCCCATTCTCCTCTGACCTCCAGCATCAACAGGGCATTTTCGCCCACAGGACTGCCGCATACTGGATGTTTTTCCTTTTTCACGCCATTCTTTGTAAACCCTAGAAATGGTTGTGCGTGAAAATCCCAGTAACTGAGGAGATTGAGAAATACTCAGACCGGCCCGTCTGGCACCAACAACCATGCCACGCTCAAAATTGCTTAAATCACCCTTTTTTCCCATTCTGACAAGAAACCAAGATCAGCAGCACCAGTCTTGAAGAAATAGCTCTTTATTCAGACATGTAATTAAAATCACATGCCAAAAAAATGGGCTTAGACGCAGCTACAGCCCGCTGTTTCGAATGCTTCTTTGTCAAGCTGCAAGCCTATTCTGACATTCAGTTTGAAGTTCAGGAGATTGTCTTGACCAGGACCACAACGCTAAATGCATTGAAGCAACTGCCATGTGATTGATTGATTGATTGATTGATTAGATAATTGCATTAATGAGAAATGTTCCTAATAATTCTTTAGGTGAGTGTATATTAGTTGACCTAGAGCTGAGGTGTCAAACTTAAATACAAAGTGGGCCACAATTGAACACTGGAACCAATTTGCGGGGCCAAACAGAATGAAAAGTAATCAAACCACTTGAGAGCCAAATCTGATGGCACTACAAGCCAGATTTGACCCGCAGACGAGAGTTTGACATGTGTGTTCTAGAGGAAGGGGAAAAACCCTTATAGGCTTTGGCCAATTAGCCTTAAAAAGGGAAACATTCCTTCCCGACTCCAAATAAATCCCTGGATCAACTCTGCTGGGAATTACCTATTAATTATAGCCATGGATGCCCTTTAATGCAAGGAAAGCATGCCATAACTACTCCCTATAGCACAATATTATAGAATTTTAACCAATCTTATTGCAAAGAACCTCTTTCCTAAAAGCAAAAAGTTAATCTGCCAAGCTATTGTATTGCCCTCTGAAATATTTATACATTAATCTGGTCACCTCTCTCTTTTTTCCAAGCTAAATAAATCCAGTTTGTCCAATCTTTCTTGGTAATTGAAACCTTCAGGTCAAATCACAGCAGCAAAAAGCTGACGCTAGGGATGATCGGAAAGGGCGATTTCCGATTCCGCGGAAAATTATTCCGGCGGTAAAATTTCAGTAATCTCATTTGAAACCTAGTTTTTTAAACATCGTTAGCCATAGAACCTAGAGGTTGTTCCACCGGTCATTTTTTTTTTGCGTGTGTAGCAGCAAGAGTTCCGATGCGCCGGAACGGAATTGCCAATTTCCGAGTGGAATCTCGGAAAACGGAATTCCGTGGAATTCGGTGAGCATCCCTAGTTGACTTCTCTCGAACACAGCACCTAATTCTCTAGAGACTTTCACTTTTTGACTCTTAGTTTTGACCTGAGGAAGTAAGAGGTCCCACAAAACTCGTCGCCCTCTGTCTTTAATAAAAGTGGACTTTGCCTAATTAGTGGCAGACAGGATAAGTTAGCATCTCTCCTCCTTTTCAGATTGTTTTTAACTATTTCATTTTGGTTATAGATTGGCCCTAAACCACAAAAGGAAAAAAGCAGTCTTGATCAGGTGTCCTCTTTTTGTTTCCCTGCAGGTGCTGGGCCTATATTGGGAACGTAGGGGGCACTCAGGCGGTTGGTGTAGACATGCAGTACTGCATGCTTCAGTATGTTTTCCAGCATGAGGTTCTGCACGCTCTTGGATTTAACCATGAAGTACAGAGAAAAGACCGGGACCAATATGTGAAGATCCTTTACAATAACATTATGCCAGGTAATATAACAAACATTATGTTCCATCCAGGGAAATTTTGTTTATTAACCTCTTGAGGACCGGAGGTGTATACCCCCCAGTGACAGGCCATTTATTACAATTCCACACTTCACAACTATAGTTTATTGCTCGATCACACAACTTAGCACCCAAATGAATGCTACCCTCTTTTCTTCTCACAAATAGGGCTTTCTTTTGGTGGTCTCTGATTACTGCTGCAATGTTGAATTTTTTTAATTAATTAAAAAAGCCCTACATTTTTACATTTTATATCCCTCCCCCCCCCCAAAAAAAAAAATAAAATAAATTGGCCGTACACTAAGTAAAAATATATGACTGTTAGGGATTAGATTGTGAGTCACTAACTGTTCGTTAGTGACGAGGCAATATACTCTGTACAGCGTTGTGCAAGATGTCAGCGCTATATGAATATGTATTCATCTAATAAACACAAAACACAGCCTGCAAGCGCTAATAAGCTTCTGGCAGGCTGATTGCTGTGGCCGTTTGTTTATAGTGACAGGAGAGCAGGCGCCTGTCTAATCTCGCCATATGGCCTAGCTGTGCACCAAGGTAGCCACTCTGTGGCTGCCAATCTGTGTTAGGCGGTTGGTCGGAGAGTGGTTAAAGCCCTAGTATAGGCCCAGGATTTTTATATGCATTTTATAGAAGACTTTACTTTGTTTTCATAGTATAGTTTTGATAAAAAAATCGGAAACTCCTCAAAGCTTACATTAAACAAGGGCGTCAGGAAAAAAGGGCGATGGGGGGAAGCCAATATTATAAAATATCATCTATAACAGGGGTCCCCAAACTTTTTTGGGTCAAGGGCCGGGTCAACATACTTCAGACTGCTGGGGGGCTGGAACATACATAAAATGATATTGGAAAAACTTAACAGTGAATCTAGGTATTGATTTTCCCCAATCTTGCACAGAGGAGAACTCCCAGCAGCAGCCATTCAGTCATGCGGCGCCCAAAGAATGTTTTTGTGCACCAGACAGTGAAGCCAGGGTTGCTCGAATGTACTAAAATTTGATTCGGGTACATTCGAATTCGGGCCCGCGGAAAATTCGGATTCGGATTTGGATGCGATCGCCGAATTCGGTTCGGATTCAAATTCGGTTCGGGTTACATAAAAAAATTCGGGAAAAATTAGTGTTTGCGAATTCGGATGTTTTTTTTTTTTTTTTAAAGGCATTTATTGTTTATTCATCGTCACCGTCTTCTTTTTTTTCTCTCCATCTTTTTCTTCACCATCTTCTTTTTCTGTTTTACCCTCTTTTTGTTTTTCGTCATCAATCATTCATTACTATCAACTTCATCATCTTCTTCTTCACTGGCATCTGGTTCTTTAAGTTCTTCTTCGTCTTCACCTGGTTCATCTTCAATTGTTTTTTCATCTTCTTCTTCACCTGGTTCTTCCTCGTCTTCTTATTCTCCTTCTTCATCATCATCCTCATCTGGTTCTTCTTCACCTGGTTCTTCTCTTCTTCATCTTCACCTGGTTCTTCTCTTCTTCATCTTCACCTGGTTCTTTTCTTCTTCTTCTTCTTCACCTGGTTCTTCTCTTCTTCTTCTTCACCTGGTTCTTCTCTTCTTATTGTTCACCTGATTCTTCTTCATCTTCTTATTCTTCATCAACATCATCTGGTTCTTCTTCACCTGGTTCTTTTCTTCTTCACCTGGTTCTTTTCTTCATCACCTGGTTCTTCTTCATCACCTGGTTCTTCTTCTTCACCTGGTTCTTCTTCACCACCGTCCACCACCAACATTCTTTGTTTTTTCCCTTACAGAACTGTACTGTTGTAAAATGTTATCTTCAACACCAGCATAGCTATTGTAATGGCGTAATAGCTAGTTGTGCATGGCAGCAGCGCATAATTCTGTGGACCCTGGCGGTGGGAACACAGACAGGCAGGAGGATAAACTCAGCAGGAGGAGGAGAAGTGGCGAATGGCAGGAGGCAATGTGTGGACCCTGGCGGTGGGAACACAGACAGGCAGGAGGATAACTATAACAGCAGCAGGAGGAGGAGGAGGAGTGAGTGACGTATGGCAGCAGGCAATGTCACAGGCCAATGGTACCTAGCGTTGGTACCATGGCTGAAAATAAACACCAAAGAGCAGGAGGAGGTTCTGGACAGCAGTCGTGCAGCCCACATTGTGCCCAATGCACAACTGGGACAGCACAGTTTTCAACCCAGACACTTCAGATTTTTTTTTTATACAGCAGTATAGCTATTGTAGTGGCGTAATAGCTAGTGGTGCATGGCAGCAGCGCATAATTCTGTGGACCCTGGCGGTGGGAACACAGACAGGCAGGAGGATAACTATAGCAGCAGCAGTAGCAGGAGGAGGAGGAGGAGGAGTGACGTATGGCAGCAGGCAATGTCACAGGCCAATGGTACCTAGCATTGGTACCATGGCTGAAAATAAACAGCAAAGAGCAGGAGGAGGTTCCGGACAGCAGTCGTGAAGCCCACATTGTGCCCAATGCACAACTAGGACAGCACAGTTTTCAACCCAGACACCTCAGAATTTTTTTTTATACAACAGTATAGCTATTGTAGTGGCATAATAGCTAGTGGCGTATGGCAGCAGCGCATATGTCTGTGGACCCTGGCGGTGGGAACACAGACAGGCAGGAGGATAAACTCAGCAGGAGGAGGAGGAGTGGCGAATGGCAGCAGGCAATGTATTCTGTGGACCCTGGCGGTGGGAGCACAGACAGCAGGATAACTACAGCAGCAGGAAGAGGAGTGACGTGTGGCAGCAGCAGGCATGCATTGTGTGGTGAACAGCAGGTGGATAAAAATCAGCGCTTCGTAATATGTTGGCGCTGTATAAATACAATAAATAAATAGATACACAAATAAATAAATTCATAAATAAATCAGTAAATTCATAAATATATAAATACATCAGCAACAGCAGCAGGAAGAGGAGTAAAGTGTGGCAGCAGCAGGCATGTCACGGGCCATGGTAGCTAGCGTTACTACCACAGCAAGTGAAGAAACACCAGGCCAAATTATCAGGACCCCGGGAATGAAGGTTTATGTTGTCAAAGAATGATTCCCAGGCACCTCATGTCCTCCTCTCGCCGACAGTAGGTGCCAGGAACGTGCCTTCAATCCAGGCCTGGTTGATCTTCAAAATTGTCAGTCTGTCCACTCCCTCTGTGGACAGACGAGAGCGCTTCTCCCCCCCCCCCCCCGATCGCCTGCGCAGTCCGCTCCAGCCCACGTGGTGGTGATTGACAGCGCTGATCGAGCAGGCGCAGTACAGAGCGACCTCCATGTCGCTCTGACGTAATCGCCGGGGACCGGGTCGGAGCTCCGGCAAACGGAGCTGCGGCGAGGGAGGTCCTGGGAGCTTGGGGCTGGAGGAAGCCCCCGGTAAGTAGCATTTATTTTATTCACATTGCCCTGACAACTCCTTTAACAGCTGGAGGGCCAAGTTTGCCCATACCTGGTATAGGGTCTGAGAGAAAAAAAAAACATACATCAGTAGCTAAATATTGGCTGTACTTACATTATATATGCATTTCACTGTCCACGTTTCACAGAATTTTTATATAGTATTTGCAGAGATTGATGCTCCTGACAGCTCATGGCAGGTTCCATTTTTGACTGTCTTGTATGAAGCCAATTGTGATGTAATATCCTCCCTTACCCTGCTTTCTGATGATTCGACTCACAAAAAAGATCCGGATCAAAGATCCTAATGGTTCATGATCCGGACAACACTACTGTGCAGTGAATATTAATTAGCCATGTGGCTAGGAACAAAAGCGGACTCATGCAGTATACTCTAAGGGAACATGTGCCCTGTGAACAGCACATTGATTTTTCAGTGCTGCCTGTGAGCTGGGCTGCAAGATACAAGCTGCTGTAACATGAGCCTGTAACTTCTCACTTTGAAAGCAGCCTTAGGGCGGGATAGGGAAATGAAGGGGAGGACCAAGGGAGTGCAGTAGGGAGAAGAAGCAGCCCCAGCATGCTTTGCAGTATCTGTTATGTGGCCTGCCGGCCTCCTTAGGAGCTTGGAAACAAAGAGGATTGCTATTCTGCAAAAATCAAAGTAAGAGAGATTTTTAACTTCAGTATTGCCTTTTTGGCTTCCTTCTAAACTGTTTAACATACGAGAATAGAGGTTTAAATTAGCTTTTACAGCCTGACAGTTACTCTTTAAGGCACAAATCTGGTGAAGGTTACACACAAATGTCTGTTGCTTTGTATTGCACTGTATTTATGTTATAAGTACACTTAACCCCTACATTTTTTCTGTCTTTCAGGACAACAGGGCATGTTTGATATAATAAACAATTATGTCCCCGTGCTTTCCTACGATTATAATTCCGTGATGCACTATGACAGGTAAGGCTGGTAGATTGAGGCCAATTTTATGCTGGGAATACACGATGAGAAATTTTCAGCAGATTTACTGGCAAATCGATTTTGCGATCTGTTTTTCAGATTGATTTCCATTCACCTCTATGAGAAAATCGATCAGAAAAACAATCGAAATCTGTCAGAAATGATCTATCGAGTCATCTATCTGCCAAAAATCCTGTACTCCCAACGTTACACTTGTTTTTTTGCGTTGTGGTACAATGCTTCTGCTGCATTCCCCGCAATGCAAAAAACTACAATTATATGAACCTGCGTCAGAGTGCGCCGACAGTGTCACATGCGTTGCTCCGCCCCCTGCTCAGTGACGTACTTCCTGCTGGGCAGGAAGAATGTCACTGGGTGTATCGTCTGTTCATGCATGCTCGATGCGACACACTTTGCCAGGGCCGCCATCAGAAATTTTGGGGCCCCTCACAAATCATCAGTCCGGGCCCCCCCCCTCACAAACTGAGAAATGTGCGTAGCCATTACATGTTGGCAGAGCTAGTTAGAAGCTTGCTGTCCACAAATTAATCACAAATAACCACGGTGGATACTCGTGATTCAAGTTAGCTCTAATTGCCACAGCTGAGCGGCTAGATGCGGCGGGGTTAATGACCCAGAACGCCGTTCTCCCCCCAGCATTTCAACGAGGTGCAAGTGTCCGAATGGACGCGTTGCAAGCCTCGATATCGAGCACTTCCTCCTTCAAGCCGGAAGATGGAAGTGCTCCCTCATTTTTTTAGAACCTCCCAGTTTTATTTTCTGTTTAAAAAAGCTAAAAAAGTAGGTTTAATGCTATTGTCTCATATGGTAATGATTCAGCTTTTCCCATAGTCTCGCAGTTAGCAATTATGTGACCCCCAACAAGACAAATTCAGCAATCATGAGGCCCCCAACAAACCATGAGGCCCCCAACAAGACAAATTCAGCAATCATGAGGCCCCCAACAAGACAAATTCAGCAATCATGAGGCCCCCAACAAGACAAATTCAGCAATCATGAGGCCCCCAACAAGACAAATTCAGCAATCGTGAGACCCCCAACAAGACAAATTCAGCAATCATGAGGCCCCCAACAAATCATGAGGCCCCCAACAAGACATTCAGCAATCTTGAGGCTCCCAACAAATCATGAGGCCCCCAACAAGTAAAAATTCAATCATTAGGCCCCCAACAAGACAAATTCAGCAGTCATGAGGCACATAAATAGACAGCATTTCACATAAATAGGCAGAATGCCCCCTTATTATGGTAGACACCTCTCACCTGGATTCTGACAGGGACCCCCAGGTTAGGTAGTGAGTGACATGGAGCCCTTTAGGCAGTGAGTGACAGGGAGCCCTTTTAGGCAGTGAGTGAGTGACAGGGAGTCCCTTTAGGTAGTGAGTGAGTGCCAGGGAGCCCCTTTAGGTAGTGAGTGAGTGACAGGGAGCCCCTTTAGCTAGTGAGTGAGTGACAGGGAGCCCCTTTAGCTAGTGAGTGAGTGCCAGAGAGCCCCTTTAGGCAGTGAGTGAGTGACAGGGAGCCCGTTTAGCTAGTGAGTGAGTGCCAGGGAGCCCCTTTAGGTAGTGAGTGAGTGACAGGGAGCCCCTTTAGGTAGTGAGTGAGTGACAGGGAGCCCCTTTAGCTAGTGAGTGAGTGCCAGAGAGCCCCTTTAGGCAGTGAGTGAGTGACAGGGAGCCCGTTTAGCTAGTGAGTGAGTGCCAGGGAGCCCCTTTAGGCAGTGAGTGAGTGCCAGGGAGCCCCTTTAGGCAGTGAGTGAGTGCCAGGGAGCCCCTTTAGGTAGTGAGTGAGTGCCAGGAAACCCCTTTAGGGAGTGAGTGAGTGACAGTGAGGCCCTTTAGGTAGTGAGTGAGTGACAGGGAGGCCCTTTAGGCAGTGAGTGAGTGACAGGGAGCCCCTTTAGCTAGTGAGTGAGTGACAGGGAGCCCCTTTAGCTAGTGAGTGAGTGACAGGGAGCCCCTTTAGCTAGTGAGTGAGTGACAGGGAGCCCCTTTAGCTAGTGAGTTAGTGCCAGGGAGCCCCTTTAGGTAGTGAGTGAGTGACAGGGATCCCCTTTAGCTAGTGAGTGAGTGCCAGAGAGCCCCTTTAGGCAGTGAGTGAGTGCCAGGGAGCCCCTTTAGGGAGTGAGTGAGTGACAGTGAGGCCCTTTAGGTAGTGAGTGAGTGCCAGGGAGCCCCTTTAGGCAGTGAGTGAGTGCCAGGGAGCCCCTTTAGGGAGTGAGTGAGTGACAGGGAGGCCCTTTAGGGAGTGAGTGAGTGCCAGGGAGCCCCTTTAGGCAGTGAGTGAGTGCCAGGGAGCCCCTTTAGGCAGTGAGTGAGTGCCAGGGAGCCCCTTTAGGGAGTGAGTGAGTGACAGGGAGGCCCTTTAGGGAGTGAGTGAGTGCCAGGGAGCCTCTTTAGGCTGTGAGTGAGTGCCAGGGAGCCCCTTTAGCTAGTGAGTGAGTGCCAGGGAGCCCCTTTAGGGAGTGAGTGAGTGACAGGGAGGCCCTTTAGGGAGTGAGTGAGTGCCAGGGAGCAGGGACGGATCTAGGGGGGGGCAAGCGGGTCTCTTGCCCCAGGCGCAGTTTGTTAAATTCTTAAAAAGGCGGCAAAATGTGGATGGGGAATGGCAGTTTAGGCGCCAAAACCTGACCTTGCCCCAGGCGCAACTTGGGGCAACTTGGTCTAGATCCGTCCCTGCCAGGGAGCCCCTTTAGGCAGTGAGTGAGTGCCAGGGAGCCCCTTTAGGCAGTGAGTGAGTGCCAGGGAGCCCCTTTAGGGAGTGAGTGAGTGAGTGACAGGGAGGCCCTTTAGGGAGTGAGTGAGTGCCAGGGAGCCTCTTTAGGCTGTGAGTGAGTGCCAGGGAGCCCCTTTAGCTAGTGAGTGAGTGACAGGGAGGCCCTTTAGCTAGTGAGTGAGTGAATGACAGGGAGGCCCTTTAGGGAGTAAGTGAGTGCCAGGGAGCCCCTTTAGGCAGTGAGTGAGTGACAGGGAGCCCCTTTAGGTATTGAGTGAGTGCCAGTGAGCCCCTTTAGGGAGTGAGTGAGTGAGTGACAGTGAGGCCCTTTAGGTAGTGAGTGAGTGACAGGGAGGCCCTTTAGGCAGTGAGTGAGTGACAGGGAGCCCCTTTAGCTAGTGAGTGAGTGACAGGGAGGCCCTTTAGCTAGTGAGTGAGTGAGTGAGTGAGTGAGTGAGTGACAGGGAGCCCCCCCCCCCCCCAGCCGCCGCCACCGCCGCTGCTTCCCCTGCCTTGCCAGCAGCGTCAGACCTCAAGATCAGCGGCGACCCGACCAGTAAGAGCAGGCGCCGGATGCACCCGCTCTATATGCGGAAGTGATGTCACTTCCGCATATCAGTGCGGGCGCTGGGTCCTAGCGCCCGCACTATTGTCACCACCTGATCGGGGTCTGACGTGGCGGAGGCGGCGGCTAGAGGGAGGGAGCAGCGGCCAGAGGGGTTGAGCGGCTGGGCGGCACCCGCAGCACCCGCCAGGGCCACGTCGGGGATGGGGCCCCCCTGCAGGCCCCGGGCCCGTGACGGGAGTCACGGATGTCCCCCCCTGATGGCGGGCCTGCACTTTGCACTGTCGTTTACACTACCAGCGTCGCCCACAGACTTCCATAACCCCAAGCACTGTGCATGAAAGAGGAACTCCAGTGAAAAAAATGTAATAAAGTGCTTCATTTTTACAATAATTATGTATGAATGATTTAGTCAGTGTTTTCCCATTGTAAAAGCTTTCCTCTCCCTGATTTACATTGTGACATATATCACATGGTGACATTTTCACTGCTGGCAGGTGATGTCAGTGGAAGGAGATGCTGCTTGCTTTTTTTGGCAGTTGGAAACAGCTGTACACAGCTATTTCCCACAATGCAATGAGGTTCAGAGACAGGAAACTGTCATGACCATGGTCCTGACATCACACTGTGGGAGGGGTTTCACCACAATATCAGTCATACAGATGGTCCGTCTGAGAAAAGGAATAGATTTCTCATGTAAAAGGGGGTATCAGCTATTGATTGGGATAAAGTTCAATTCTTGGTTACGGTTTCTTGGTGTGGTGCTTGCGGTAAAGGGCAGCAGGTTGTGTGCCAGGATTGTGGCGGATTAGACACTTCCGCGTTAATGGCCTCATCCACTTGCGTTTCTGTTGCACCGTACTGCGGTAAAACAGGGTAACGTAAACCCCCCATTGCAATACAAGTGTACAAGGGGTCTTAGGCTTCATCCATAATACATGCACACTGTAGAGATTTGCTACAATTTAAAGCATGGCCCATATGCAATTCACTTTTTCTCCTGAGATTTCTCCCAGGGCAGGGGTCTGCAACCTTTAAGACATAAAGAGCCACTTGGACCCGTTTCCGAAAAGAGAAAAAAAACTGGGAGCCGCAAAACCATTATAAAACAAATCGTTATCAGATATGACCCCCATATGCACAAATCGTTAGCAGATATGACCCCCATATGCACAAATCGTTATCAGATATGACCCCCATATGCACAAATCGTTATCAGATATGACCCCCCTATGCACAAGTCGTTATCAGATATGACCCCTATATGCATAAATCGTTATCAGATATGACCCCATATGCACAAATCGTTAGCAGATATGACCCCCATATGCACAAATCGTTAGCAGATAAGACCCCCATATGCACAATCGTTCAGCAGATATGACCCCCATATGCACAAATCGTTAGCAGATATGAACCCCATATGCACAAATCGTTAGCAGATATGACCCCCATATGCACAATCCTTCAGCAGATATGACCCCCATATGCACAAATCGTTAGCAGATATGACCCCATATGCACAATCCTTCAGCAGATATGACCCCATATGCACAATCCTTCAGCAGATATGACCCCCATATGCACAATCCTTCAGCAGATCTGACCTCCATATGCACAATCCTTCAGCAGATATGACCCCCATATGCACAAATCGTTAGCAGATATGACCCCCATATGCACAAATCGTTAGCAGATATGACCCCCATATGTACAAATCGTTAGCAGATATGACCCCCATATGCACAATCCTTCAGCAGATATGACCCCCATATGCACAAATCGGTAGCAGATATGACCCCATATGCACAATCCTTCAGCAGATATGACCCCCATATGCACAATCCTTCAGCAGATCGGACCCCCATATGCATAAATCCTTCAGCAGATATGACCCCCATATGCACAAATCCTTCAGCAGATATGACCCCCATATGTACAAATCGTTAGCAGATATGACCCCCATATGCACAATCCTTCAGCAGATATGACCCCCATATGCACAAATCGGTAGCAGATATGACCCCATATGCACAATCCTTCAGGAGATATGACCCCCATATGCACAATCCTTCAGCAGATCTGACCCCAATATGCACAAACCTTCAGCAGATCAGAAAAAAAAACCCCATTTACTCACCTAGTCAGAAGACCTCCTGTCACGATCTCCTCCTGTCCCGACCTCCGGTCCCGACCTTGTGGCGCGCAACTCCCACGATCCTCTTCCTACGTCACGTCCTGCCTGCATTACGCTGCAGGGCTACGGGAAAATGGCCGCCCGAAGCCCTGCACTGCACTGGTCCAGCAGCCTCTCTGATAGGCTGCCGGCCAGCGACAGCACACGTCACACGCGCGCCGCAGCCACTGACACTGGAGCCGCCTAGGAGCCGCGGCGAAGGTGAAAAAGAGCCGCATGCGGCTCCGGAGCCGCGGGTTGCAGACCCCTGCAGGGGATATTTTCACACCATTGGCTTGATTCACTAAGACAAACAGCATGCCTTATCAGAGATAAAACACCTTATCAGAGCCAACACACCTTATCAGAGTTGACACACCTTATCAAAGTTAACGCGCCTTGTCAGAGTAGCACAGCGAGGGCTACAAACTTCAGCATCAAAATCTCTTGGGAATTGGTCAAGCCCGACGCCTTGCCGCAGCCCCCAGTGTATAAATATACCCCTTGTGAGTACATTTATATATCACCTGTCCTGTGTCGCCCACCGTGCGGTGCCCATCCATCTTCTCTTCCACCGATACAGGGGACTATATTTCAGATCAGGTGCTTTTGTGGCTACACGTTATGGGTGTGACGATCATGATGGCCACACTTTTTTTATGACCCTTGTGAGATGGACACCAAGGCCATGAAGGGCACCAAGGGGAGACAAGGGAAGGGGTGTGGACATTGGGGTGGGGCATCAAAGTTTAGCTGGGGAGTCCATGAATTGTAGTTACGCCCAGGGCTGAATTTCCCATAAGGCACTGTAGGCACGTGCCTACAGGCGTCTGATGATGTAAAGGCGGCTCACTTCCCTCCTTGAGCGCCTCCCTCCCTCCTTCCCTATGTAGAGTCCTGATTAGAGTGTAAATGAGAAGTTATCCTACTCTTGGCATTCTACTTATGAGTTTTCCCTTCAGTCACGGCCATCTCTAGCTACTTAATACTGAGAAAAGCCCTGGCTACCTAATACTAAGGGGCACCTGTAGCTACCTATTGCGTGCAAGGGAAGTAAGGGAGAAGTGACAGCTGGGACAGCCGGGACAGGCGCAGTTCGGCTGGGTTTGTAGGTTCATTGAGTGCGAACTCTAAGATGCCATGACATCTGTGCCTATAGGCTCCTGTGAGGTAAATCCGGGCCTGGTTATGCCCCTGCGTATGGCAACTGTAAAAATAAATTCATGACATATTCTCAACCAGTAGAGAGTAATGTGTTGATGTATTTGAATAAATGTTTCTCCTTTTTAACAGTAATGAATACAGTCAATATGGAGCTAACACCATTGTCCCCATTCCAAACCCGAACGTGCCAGTTGGACAGAAAGTTGGAGTCAGCCCGATGGATATTGTTAAAGTGAATGCGCTCTACCAGTGCAGTAAGTACATAGTGCATGCATAGTGCACCTCCATAAAACCATTTTCTTTTCAGATGCTTAAAACCAGAATTTTAACTACAAATTGGGGGATCCAGAGAAAATTTCTTGATGGACCTCCTATCTTACCGCTCCCTGTAGTAAAGGAGACAGTTTGACACAGCTAGGACAGGATGCAGTGCTGGGGTTGGGTGTGTATGAGCGGGTGTGTAGGGGGGCTGTGTGTGTGTGTGTGTGTGTGTGTGGGGGGGGGGGGTCACGTCCATGCGGCCGATCTCAACATTTGTCAAGCTCTTGAGTTCAGTAACCATGGGCAAGACTCCTAAACACTGCTGCCATCTACAGAGCGCGTCCTAGTGGCTGCAGCTTTGGCACTTTGAGTCCGCCAGGAGAAAAGCACGATATACAGTAAGGCCTCGTTCAAACTATACACGCCGCCGTGCGCATTCTGGCAGCGCGTATAGTGTGCGACGTGCAAGAACATTAGAAGGGCATAGACAGCCCTTCTACCGTTCCCATCATATGCGCTGCGTGGCAGCGCGATTGCGCTATCGCGTACTGCACGCATTTTTGGTAATCGCAGCGCAGATCCCATTCACTGTAATGAATGGGATCTGCAGCGCAGCGCATAGTAGCGCAGATGGCGTGCGATCGGACACGTTGCGGTCCGATCGCACATCCATCTGCGCTAAATGATGTGAACGAGGCCTGAATGTTGTCTGTGTTTTGCCATCTAATTCTATTATATGATGCTTAGTGAGTCAATTATGCTCCTCAGATTTTGCTCTAGATATTTGCCTGACATAGCGGGAACCCTAGTCCCCAGAATTGGGTTCCATGCTATGAGAGTTGGTTTTTAGATATATTAACACTATAATTTTTTTTTCCTGAGAGAAGGTAAGTTCATATCTTCCTCCTCTTTTTAAACCACTCGTAATTATTTTATTTCACTTTGATGCCTCTGAAACATAAGTGTATAGCATAAGTGTAACTGTCAGGTATAAAATAAAATAAAAAAAATCAATTCTTTATTTTTATCTGGTAAACAAGTAATGAGGATGCTAACCAGGCAATCCAAAAGTTAAAATCACTATTACTTTTCTTGTTGATAAATGATCATTCCCTAGTTTACCTGACTCTTATTTGGTACACAGAAAATTTTAGTACGCAAAAAGGAAGTTGCAGGGCATGCTGGGTTGTCCTTGCTTCTCTACTTCCCCTCAGACTTAACTAATGCAGCCTGATTGGCTGAAGCCTCTTTCCCTCCTGTTTTCCCCTCCCACACCTCTGTTCCTCTCTGATTGGCCAATATTTTCCATGCTGAGACAATGCACTTTTTATAGTGAAGGGCGGGCAAATCAGGCAGAGGAGAGTAAGGGCCCGTTTCCACTGGAGCGGAAACCGCTCCGAATCTGCAGAGTTTCCCCGCAGGCAAATTGCGCGGGGAAACTCTGCCATAGGGAACTATGGCGCCGCCGGCCAAATCGCTTGCGCTAGCAATTTGGCCGACACTGCCCACAGTTTTCACGCGGGAGGCTGCGAATCCCATAGCCGTGCATGGCACAGCTTCTGGGATTCGCCTGCGTTCCCGCAGACCCGGAAGTGCCGCCGCGCGTCTCACTGACGCGTGTGGCACAAGTGGAAACGGGCCCTAAGGGAGGAAATGACATCAGGATTGGTTTCAAAATAGCCACAGTTAAAATGGGAAATGCTAAGAAAGATTTTCTCTTTTTTTACTGTAGAAAAATCACTTAACCCTCCTGGCAGTTTGCTAAAAAATCGCCAGGGGGCAGCAAATCTTTTTTTAAAAAAAATTTTTTTTTGTTTTTTCATGTAGCGAGACAAAGTCTCGCTACATGATAGCCGCTGCTCAGCGGCATCCCCTCAGCCCCTCCGATCGCCTCCGGCGATCGGCGATCAGGAGATCCCGTTCAAAGAACGGGATCTCCTGGAGGGCTTCCCCCGTCGCCATGGCGACGGGGCGGGATGACGTCACAGACGTCATCGACGTCGTGACGTCAAAGGGGATTCCGATCCACCCCATAGAGCTGCCTGGCACTGATTGGCCAGGCAGCGCATGGGGTCTGGGGGGGGGGGCGGCTGCGGCGCGACGGATAGCGGCGCATCGGCGGGTAGCGGCGGCGATCGGGCACTGCACGCAGCTAGCAAAGTGCTAGCTGCGTGCAGCAAAAAAAAAAATTATGCAAATCGGCCCAGCGGGGCCTGAGCGGTGCCTTCCGGCGGCATAGCCCGAGCTCAGCTCGGGCTTACCGCCAGGAAGGTTAAATCAAAACGTGGACAGTACAATACATGTGTTATGTAAGTAGAGCAAGTATTTATCTACTTATATATGTGTTTTTTTCTGAGATAGTATGGCTGACAGCTCCTCTTTAAGACCGGTGTAAATCATGACTTCAGCATAATTAAATAAATTATGAGATACGTTTTGTGAATTACATGTCACTTCAGGGCCTCCATCTTTAAATACGATTCACACAGATTTTTTTTGGGACAAAGTTGAGTAACAAAGGGAATAATGGAATTTGAGTGTGTGTGTGTGCGTGCGTGTGTGTGTGTGTGGCGCGCGTGTGTGTGTGTGTGTGTGTGTGTGTGTGTGTGTGGTGTGTGTGTGTGTGTGTGTAGTGTGTGTGTGTGCGCGTGTGTGCGTGCGTGTGTGTGTGTGTGTGTGGTGGGAGTGTGTGTGTGTGTATGTGTGTTTGTGTGGCGTGTGTGTGTGTGGCGTGTGTGTGGCGTGTGTGTGTCTGTGTGGCGTGTGTGTGTCTGTGTGTGTGGTGAGAGTGTGTGTGTGGTGAGAGTGTGTGTGTGTGTGTGTGGTGGGAGTGTGTTTGTGTGTGTGTGTGGCGTGTGTGTGTCTGTGTGGCGTGTGTGTGTCTGTGTGTGTGGTGAGAGTGTGTGTGTGTGTGTGTGGTGGGAGTGTGTTTGTGTGTATGTGTGTATGTGGCATGTGTAGTGTGTGTGTGTGCGTGTGGTGTGTGTGGCATGTGTAGTGTGTGTGTGTGTGTGTGTGTGGTGTGTGTGGCGTGTGGCGTGTGGCGTGTGTGTGTGTGGTGCATCTAATAACAAATGTTTTATATTTCAGATCTCTGCAGAAAATTGTTCAATGGGGACAGTGGTGTCATAACTTCTGCAAACTACCCCTCTCCATACCCCACTAATTCCAGCTGCCTCTATCTGATCCGAATACCCGCAAACAAGGTACTTGGTTATCAGTGATTTAGTCCATCCTACTTGATATACAGTAAGGGAGTGATCTTTTACAGTGGTTACATTTGGAGTTTTTCATTTAAAGAGAAACTCCGACCAAGAATTGAACTTTATCCCAATCAGTAGCTGATACCCCCTTTTACATGAGAAATCTATTCCTTTTCACAAACAGACCATCAGGGGCGCTGTATGACTGATATTGTGGTGAAACCCCTCCCACATAGAAATTCTGATTACGTACACTGGGCAGTTTCCTGTCTGTGAACCCAGTTGCATTGTGGGAAATAGCTGTTTACAGCTGTTTCCAACTGCCAAAACAGCAAGCAGCAGCTACATCACCTCCCAACAGTAAAAATGTCACCATGTGGTAAATGTCAGAATATAAACCAGGGATGTAAAAATTTTTACAATGGGCAAACACTGAATAAATCATTTATACATAAGTATTGTAAAAATAAAGCACTTTTTTATTACATTATTTTCACTGGAGTTCCTCTTTAAGATCACCAAGCAGCATGTCTCCTCAAAAAACATAATAAGGTAGAATTTCTCCCCAAATTACATCATTAGGCAGTGTATAAGTAGGCAAACACTGCCCCATAAACAACATAATTGGGCAGAGTATCCCCCCAAAAAGCATAATCAGGCAGTGTTTTTCCGCAAACATAATTAGTCAGAATGTGTACCTAAGTATAATTATTTTTTCTAAAAAAAAAAGCTAACCAAACCTAGAACCTTTAGAACTGATGTTTAAGTTCTGGAATCCATTGTGTAGCTGTGCTTTCCTGCAGCTGCGAACCTATCCATAAAGACTTAGGACCCCTGCTGTCTGGGCAATTCCCATTAGCAGGCTGTGGTCTTACAAGTGCTCAATATTTACTTCCTGTTACTTCAAGTCTGTGTCCTCGTGTACAGGACGAGTCTGCCAATGGAGTAAACATATACCGGCAATCGAAATGTAGCCTGGCACCAATTGATCTCCCCCCTCGGAGTATTCCATGGCCACCACTGATTGGCCCACACACCAGATTCATCCAGAGAGGAAGTGTTGACAGCAGCATTGAAACAACTGGCCCATAAAGCAGTCATTCTGTCCACCACATGTATCTACTGCATATATTTTGCATTATAATTTCTATTAGAACTTGAAGTTGCCATATTCAGTTTTGGCTTTAGTTCGGCCTTAATCATTGTTAGTACTGGGATTTTTTTTAGTATATTGGGCATTAGATTTCTATATTATCCTTACCTACCCTTTAAAGGGAACCTGAAGGCGATTTAAAAAACAAACAAAAAAACAGATATTTACCTAAGGAGGGGGAACTCTCTGGGTCATCTAGAGCCTTTCTGTTCCTCCTATTGTCTTCTTGTTCCAGCACTGTCTTCCCCATTATCAGTCTCTGACCGATGGGTCTGAGACTGCTTCCTCCCGCCATCGGAGGCATCAGAAGTCTTCGGGAGCCTGAGTGCTCCAGAAGACAAGCGGCTCCGTAGTGAGCAAGCATGAGTGCGCTCTCTCGCGTACTTGTGCATGCGCAGTACAGAGCCGCCTGTCGGGTTCCCAAAGCCTCCTGCAATGAGAGATTTAATTGGGGAACATGGCACTGGAACGAGGGGAGCCTGCGCCCTTTTTAGGTAAGTATCTGTTTTTTTATTTTAAATAGGCTTCAACTTTGCTTTGCGTAAGGATCTTTTTAAAATGATTCTGCCTAAATCATCTTGCTTTTCTCCTTGACAGATTTTACTGACATTCCAAGCTTTCGACATTGAAGGCTCTACACAATGCTCCTCAGACTATCTCCGGGTTTACGATGGACTCACTACATCTTCCCCCGTACTTCTGGATAAGACTTGTGGAAATACGCTGCCATACCCTCTGATATCATCAAACAGAGTTATGTTATTTGAGTTTGTCAGTGACGGGGCTGTGTCTGGTGCTGGATTCCAGGCTTCTTATTCTACTGGTAGGTCAACCAATTGACCACAACTCTCCACAGTTGTGACACAGATGGAAGTACGGTAATACAACATATTTTAGTAATGTATCAGGGAATTTGAGCACCATGCACATCTGGTTAATTGGGTGCCACCATAGGCTGGTGTGCAGTGATGGCACAGAAAGGGTCATTTGGGTGCTAGGATTCAGCTAGTGTATAGCCAATCTTTGGACTAGTAACATGCGACCAGAGTTTGGTTATAGAGTGGCTATAGAGTATAGAGTGATGGCGACCAGAGTTTGGCTATAGCTAAGCTTGGCTAGTGATAGTGGTGGTGCTAAGGCATAGCCAAGCATCAATCAGCTCCAGTAATTCAGCTGTGAGTGGTTCAGCTACAGCAAGCACCCAAGGTTGTGGTGCTTTGGTAATAGGCAATTGGCTGTAGTATAGCTGAGCGCCGTTCAGCTCCGGTGGTTTGACTGCAGGCTCAGGCTGTTGTTTTTTCATGAATATGTGCCTGAGGTTAGGCTGTAGCAGGTGCCAAGGGTTAGGAATAGGGATGGTCGGAATGCCAATTTCCGATTCCGCGGTAAATCTGCATTCCGTCATGTACCAATTACCGATTCTGCTTTCCGCTACCAATTTCCGCATTCCAATGCGGAATTTCCGCCGGAAATCACGGAAATTCCGCCCAACTTTAACATCGATTTTCTCAAAAACTATAAGGTCTTTTTGAAAACTTTTTTTTGCATCTTGTTCACAAGATTCAGTTTAATAAACCCTGAAAATTTGGTGTTTCTAGGACTTACGGGGGCTTTGCTATTAACCGCTAAATTCGGCGGATTTTTACTGTAATGTAAAATGCAGAAAATAGGCAGATGCAGATTTTCTGCATTTTACATTACAGTAAAAATCTGCCGACTTTAGCGGTTAATAGCAAAGCCCCCTTAAGTCCTAGAAACAAAATTTTCAGGGTTTATTAAACTGAATCTTGTGAACAAGATGCAAAAAAAAAGTTTTCAAAAAGACCTTATAGTTTTTGAGAAAATCGATGTTAAATTCGGGCGGAAATTTCCGCGATTTCCGGCGGAAATCCGCCTACGGCACTTGCATTACCGATTTCCACATTCCGATGCGGAAATGCAATTTCCGATCGGAATTTCGGAAATTGTATTTCCGCGGAATCCGAATGAGCATCCCTAGTTAGGAATTAGCAATGGGGACTCAGCAATAGTTTGGCCGAGCACACCTATTGTGTTGCCCATTGACTTGCATTACTGCATAATCCATGTGGTGGGCACGGTCTCCATGGACTGACTTGGCCCTTGTGGGTGGGGAAACATAACGTGGTGGAGCGCCCAATTGTGCAAGGGGCCTAAAGGACACCTGAGCTGAAAGGACCATGAGAACTGCCATATATATTTCCTTTTATACAATGCCAATTTACCTGGCTGTCCTGCTAATCATCTACCTGTAATACTTTTAGCCATAGACCCTGAACAAACATGCAGATCAGTTCTCTTGGTGCGTTCTCTCTGACAGTTAGCATACAGGAGGGGATTACTCCACCATACGATACACAAAGGACCTGGAATAGACACACTCCAGCACATAACACAATAGATATTTGGTT
Source organism: Hyperolius riggenbachi (assembly GCF_040937935.1). NCBI lineage: Eukaryota > Metazoa > Chordata > Amphibia > Anura > Hyperoliidae > Hyperolius > Hyperolius riggenbachi. The sequence goes on from NC_090655.1 coordinate 28,089,354, forward strand.
TAATACGTTTATGTCCACTTTAGGTTTACTTTAATTTCATATCTTAATTTGCTGTGATACAATGTCTGCCCAGAAAATGATTATAATAACTACTTTCTTTAGCTGGGCTGATTTGTTTACCTGGTTTACAGTACCGGATTTACCATAAGGCACAGTAGGCACATGCCTACGGGAGCCTAATGATGGAAAGGTGGCTCACTTCCCTCCCCAAGTGCTTCTCTCTCCTTCCCTATGCATCCTGAGTAGAATATAAATGAGAGGTTACTCACCCAGCTCTCGGCATTCCACTGACCAGATCTCCCTTCAGTCAGGGACACCTGCATAGGGAAGGAGGGAGGGAGGTCCTGGGGGAGGGGACTGAGTCACCTTTTCAACATCAGGCGCCTGTAGGCACGTGCCTGCAGTGCCTTATGGTAAATCCAGCCCTGATCTCCTGCATTCATCTGTTATATTTATTGTCTGGGTTGATTAATTAATCATTTTATTTCTTTTCAGTTTTATGTGGTGGGATCTACACTGAGAACAACGGCGCTGTCACGTCTCCAAATTATCCAGTATTTTACTCACACAACCTGAACTGTTTCTACAGAATCATAGCGCCACAGGGGTACAAGGTGAGAATGATTGTCCTAAAGTGTACTTACACAATGTGGGCTCAGGAGAGGCTACACAGGGGGTAGAAAGATAGATGGAATAGACAGGGCCAGATTTCTAGAAAGGCCGCAAAGGCCCAAGTCTTGGGCGGCTGCACCTGAGCATGAAAGAGGGGTTGGTACATAGGAAAGAGGAGGCTGGAAAGGCGGAGCAACACATGAACAAGGGAAACTGATGCTCAAGGCAGGGCAGCCATCGGGGGGGGGGGGGGGGGCAACTGACACTGCAGTGGGGGGCCCAGGGCTTCTGGGAGTTGCAGTACATGGATGATATACATCAGGGGTAGGGAACCTATGTCTCAGGAGCCAGATGGGGCTCTTTTGATGGCTACATCTGGCTCACAGACAAATCAGTAGGGGTTGATTCACTGAGCTACACTGCTCAAGCAGCACGGCTTAGTGTGGCAGCGCAAGTAACATTTTCAAAGTAGTGCGCGCTACTGCTGTAGCATGCACTACTAACTTACTCGAGCTACCCCAAAACTAACGGCCGCTCCAATCCTGTCAGGTCCAGTGACTTTGTAGAATGAGATCCCCGCTCTTTGGCCCAATAGGCTGCCTGTCATATTGGGCCAAAGTGCAGGGATCTCGTGCTACAAAGTGAATCAACCCCCAAGTCAGCTATCTAATTGTACAAGCTGTTAGTCGGTATTTCTCCCGTCTGGCTCTCTGGGAAATTGCTGATGTTACTGAAACCCAAGAGAAGCTGAAGACGTATCTGACACTTCCGCTGCCCGGCGAATCAACTGTATACACATCACCATGGCAATAGGGACGTGAGCCCTACTGTCCCAGTTTGAAACACATTGGCCTCAATTCACTAAGCAGTTTAGACTAGTCTACTGATGGTTTTTAGTCTACTGATGGTTTGGTCAGTTGCATCAAAGGGGAATTCACTATTACCGAATGTTTTAGACCTGGTCTAATTTGGTAACTAGGTGGGTAAAGCAGGGGAAATGATCAAAAGATGCAATTCACAAACGAGTAGCTATGACTGACAGCCTTCTCCTCTGATGAGCTCTCCTCCGCATACAATTAAACTCCTGCATAATTAATTCAAAAGGTTCCATCCTCATGTCTAAAATACCTCACAGAATTACTTTACCAACAAAAATCAGCTGGTCTAATCTCTGTCAGAAAAAGTGGGCGTGGTTACTCCTGGTTTACCTTTTTGAATTGCATCTTTTGATCATTTCGCCTGCTTTACCGACCTAATTACTGAATGTTTTAGACCAGGTCTAAAACATTACACCAAACCATCAGTAGACTAAAAACCATCTGTCGACTAGTCTAAACTGCTTAGTGAATTGAGGCCATTGTATGGCTCTCACAGAATTACATTTTAAAATGAGTGGCGTTTATGGCTCTCTCAAACAAAAAGGTTCCTGACCCCTGATATACGTGGAAGAGGGGGTTGCACATGCAGTGGGAGGGGCACTGCTGCGCATGGCAGGGGAGCAACAGCATGGCCCAAGTGGCCTAGGGGTGGAAAAACTATTAATGCAGCACTGGGAAGAGATAACACTTGTATACTATTGAGTTCCATGTGGCTGGGTTGACATTTAGTATTGTTAAAGTAAGTTGTTTCCTAACTTCCTGAAATTTTAAAAGTGATATTTCTGCAGGAGTGTCCTCTCTAGTGACGAGCAGGAATCTGGCATAATCGTCATTTCACATCATCATTCTCCATTACAATGCGTAATCGTAATACAACGTTTCAGGAAAAAATGCAATTCATTTCATATGTAAATATAATCAGGAAGCGCAATTACGCATCATTTTTTAGCTGAATTTAGAGGTAAATAGCAAAGCTCCAATACGCTGCTATGTATGTTAAAGAGACTCCGTAACAAAAATTGCATCCTGTTTTTTATCATTCTACAAGTTCCAAAAGCTATTCTAATGTGTTCTGGCTTACTGCAACACTTTCTGCTATCACCATCTCTGTAATAAATCAACTTATCTCTCTCTTGTCAGACTTGTCAGCCTGTGTCTGGAAGGCTGCCAAGTTCTTCAGTGTTGTGGTTCTGCTATGAACCCCCCCCTTCCCGACCCCTCTCTGCACACTGCCTGTGTGTTATTTAGATTAGATCTTTTACAAGCTGGATAAATCGTCCTCTGAGCTGGCTGGGCTTTCACATACTGAAGAATTACAGACAAGGGCAAGGCTGTCTGCACTCTGCAGGAAGAAACAGCCTGATACTTCAGTGGAAGATAGATGCAGGGGGAAAGAAACAAACAAATGATCTCTTGAGATTCAAAAGGAAAGCTGTATACAGCCTGCTTGCGTATGGATGTATTTTTCTATGTGTGGACATACTGTACATCAACCTACTTCCTGTTTTGGTGGCCATTTTGTTTGTTTATAAACAAACTTTTTAAAACTGTTTTTAACCACTTTTAATGCGGCGAGGAGCGGCGAAATTGTGACAGAGGGTAATAGGAGATGTCCCCTAACGCACTGGTATGTTTACTTTTGTGCGATTTTAACAATACAGATTCTCTTTAAGGGGAATGGTGGGAACAAGTCAAAAACATTTTTTTTTTCAAAAAGACTTTGTAGTTTTTGAGATAATGAATTTGAATTTAACGATTTTGAAATTTTTTTTTAGAACCTGTTATTTTTCAGTTTAAAAAACATTTTTCCTTTGCATTTTTAAATAGAATTTTCTCAAAAACTACAAGTTATTTTTTAAAAAACTGTTGACTGCTAAATTCTGCACAAAATAACGTGACATTTTGCAATAAGTTGCAAATGTGTAAGAGCCTTTAAAGGAATACAGAAAATAAACTCACGAGATAAACAATTGTATCTTTCTATCTTTCCTCCTTCTTCTAAAAAGTACATACACATCAACTCCACCCACTCTTCAGCTGTTCTTCTATCCCCCCCCCCCATGCCACCTCTCATTAACTCCACCCACTCTTCAGCTGTTCTTCTATCCCCCCCCCCATGCCACCTCTCATTAACTCCACCCACTCTTCGTCTCAGCTGTTCTTCTACCCCCCCCCCCACATGCCACCTCTCATCAATCCCACCCACTTTTCAGCTGTTCTTCCATCCTTCAGGTCACCAATCCTGTGCCATATCTATACACCTATACCTAACCAGGCCTTCCACTTCTCATGTAAACTTTGCTACAGGCACAATTCTGTGACTTGTTCCATCCACTATACCGTTATTTCTCTGCTCTGCACCTCCAGTGGTACTGGAGACATAGTGGCATGGGGCAAAGTGTTGTCATGGGCAAAACAAGCAGAATGTCCTTACTTCATTCTACAGTTGGTAAAAAGATAAGCAGCCCCTCTTCATACTCCTATCAACCCACCACTCGTCATCTATCCTCCTACCCCCTATTTAGCCACTCTAGACCCAGATTGTCCCCAACATACTGAACCTACACCAATAATAGCTCATGCGCTGCTCACTTATCCTACCATCTCCCTAAGTTCAACACCTTGTGATTCTTTCTGGCCCATCTGCACTGTAATATACCCTCTCCTACCTACTCCACTGTGTTGACTTCTGGTCTATTCACCTGTCTTATCCTCCAGTATTCTATACTTCTTCTGTTCTACACTCCACAGAGTGCCCCCCTACTGAACATCATGCACATTCTTTGCAGACTCACCTATCTTTTAGTCTGCATGTTTATTGTACTGCCTTGCTTAAATGTAGTGTACTACCTTGCTCATATTAATTCTCTTATTCCAGATCACCGTGACATTTGATTTCTTCTTCTTGACTATTGTCCCAACCTGTGGTACTTCTGGAACCTTCCTTAAAATGTATGATGGCAGTGACACCACTGCACCTCTCCTAACCACATTATGCAGCTTCCTCTTTGACCCACCGGTTGTGACCTCCACGGGGAACAATATGGTGCTTAAGTTCATAACTGATGACAGTTTTCCCGCTCCTGGCTTCAGTTTAACTTACAGTTTTGGTAAGTGGACATTTCCTCAACTAAGTATGCAATTAGAAATTACCTCCAGAAAAAAAACTGCATGTTCCATAGGTAAATTCCTTTACCTACGGAACACCTTTACCCTTGTGCCCAAAGTGTCAATATTTTGTGTGTCCACCATTATTTGTCAGCACTGCATTAACTCTCTTGGGCATGAAGTTCACTAGAGCTTCACAGGTTGCCACTGGAATCCTCTTCCACTCCTCCATGATGACACAACAAAGCTGGTGGATATTAAAGACCTGTTCTACCTTCCGTTTAAGGGTGCCTCAGGGATGCTCGATAGGGATTAGATCTGGAGATACACTTTGCCAGTCCAGCACCTTTACCCTCAATTTTAGCAAGGCAGTGGTCGTCTTGGAGCTGTGTTTGGGATCGTTATCATATTGGAATATTGCCTTGTGGACTGGTTTCTTAAGGGAGCTTTCCTTCAGTATATCACAGTAAATGTTGGCCTCCATGGTTCCCTCAGTGAACTGTAGCTCCCCAGTGCCAACAGCACAATGTAGCCCCAACCATGACACTCACACCACCATACTTGACATTAGGCAAAACACACTTGTCTTGTAAAAAATGTGTTTATCTTGGTTTCATCTGACCCACTGGCATAACAATAGGGGAAGCAGCACCTGCCCCCGCGAGGGGGGGCACTCATGGCCGTTTTGGGGGGCAGGAGGGGTCGCAGCATGAGGGGAGATCTTTGCACATCAGCAGGGAGGGGGGGCCCACCCCCCCCCCCCTCACCTCGAGCTCTCCCCTCTGCGCTCCTCCTCCTGCATCTATCTAAGTGGCAGCAGCGGCTGCGGCAGCAGCTATAATTACCTCCATTCACCACGGAGGTCGCTGATCTGCAAGGGCTTCTCCGATCTGCAGGGGGTTCACATTACTTCCTGTTAATCACAGGAAGTAATGTGAAGCCCTTGCAGATCAGAGAAACCCTTGCAGATCGGAGACCTCCGGTGGTGAATGAAGGTAATTATAGCTGCCGCCGCCGCTGCTGCCACTTGGATAATTGCAGAGAGGAGAGCCCGAAGTGAGGGAGGGGGAGACTGTCCCCCCTCCCCGCTGATGTGCAAAGATTTCCCCGCATCCTGCGACCCCTCCTGTCCCCCCAAAATGGCCATAAGCGGGCCCTGGGGGGGGATTAAATTATTGCAGGGGGGCCCATGGACTTCTAGTTACACCCCTGATCTGACCATAGGACATGGTTCCAGTAACCCATGTCCTTAGTCTGCTTGTCTTCAGCAAACTGTTTGTGGGCTCTCTTGTGCATCATCTTTAGAAGAGGATTCCTTCTGAGATAACCGCCTTGCAGACCAATTTGATGCAGCATGAGGTGTATGGTCTGAGCACGCTGAAAGGCTGATCTCCCCCACCCCTTCAACCTCTGCAGCACTCATATGTCTATTTGCAAAAGAACATCTCTGGATATGAGGCTGAGCATGTGCACTCAAGGCATGTTCTGAATGGAACCTGTCCTTTTAAACCACTGTATGGTCTTATCCACTGAGCTGCAGCTCTGTTTCAGGGTGTTGGCAAACTTCTTATAGCCTAGGCCATCTTTATGTAGAGCAACAATTCTTTTTTTACATGTTAAGTAGGTAAATGTAACTTATGAGTGTGCTGGAAATATATTAATGCCTGAACTGAAGGTAGCTGGGGTTTCTTATTCGTCAGTGAAGCATCCATTATTAATGAGGGGTGGTGGTTCCAACATTCTCTTCCACAAAACATTTTGTTTGGATGAAAAACATTAATGAAACTCTTAAAGATAAAAGTGGCACCATGGGTACCACCCTCCAATAAGAGAACATGTGAACTCCCCTCCCAGAAAAAGGCTCGCTTTGGTCCCCACCATTTTCTTTCTTGTACTCCAATGCTTCTGTGATACAGTGAAGGTCTAGCAGTGCCCTCTTCTCAAATAATAGCTGTTCTTGCCCCTTCCAGCACCCAGCTCAGCAGTGGGGTACGGGGCTAGCTTTAACTGATGTTTGCCAACCACTTACCAAAGTGGTGATTGGAAGGGGTGGGATGGACTGGATGGAGAGCTCAGTGCTGATTTGGAAAAGTGTCCTAAAAGAGGAAGAAGTCAACCTATATGCGAGTCAGTTGTGCAGGACCCCATATATAGTGCACACATTGGTGTCCTTTTATCTATAGTTACCTCTGCTTGTTGCTGGCAACCATCTTCCTGTCTTCCTGCCCTTGCAGCTCTGTACCCACTGCTAGAAGTCCAGGCTTCATTGAGTTCACATGATAGTGAAGCCTGGATCTCCAGCGGTGAGTACAGAGCTACAAGGTAGACAGGCAGATAGCTGCAAGGAAAAACAGAGGTAGCAATAGATACAAATATGCTTCCAATGCACCCATTCATTGGGGGAGGCTAGGAAGAGACATTGGGGGTTTGGCTCATGTTAGGATCACGCATTTTTAGTGTTTTTTTTTTTTAACATGTGAAAATTGTGGAGGAGGTGGCCAATCCTCAATTTGGGCTTATACTCGAGTATATACGGTATATGGCCAGAGCATTCTCTTACAGGAATTTATTGTCTCCTCTGTTTTTCACTGATGATAGCCTCTGACTGTGGACTTTAATCACTATATTCTTAGTTTACACTGTTCAGGTTTTCTTCAGAGTCATTGTAACAACTTGGCCAAGTGGTCAGTTTAACCAAAATTTTAATCCTCCTGTTTCTTACTTTTGCAGTTCCCATTGTTTCTTGAAGTTAGGAATAAAGAAGATCAACCACTATTTTACATTTTAAAAGTGAAACACTATCCACTATTTTTTAAAGCTTTTAATAAACTGCTGAAAAATGCCAACGTTGTTCAAGTCCTTATTGTTTTATTGCTACTTGTGTTACAGATGGAAATACGCACTCACTTCCTGTCTCAGTGTTTATTATCACTTCCTGTACCTCTACCTAAGAATTAATCATGTCACTAGAATCTCAAGTAGTTAAGTAAGAAGCAGCATACAGTATCTCACATGAGAACACATAATGCATTTTTGTAAATATTTTATTATATATCTTTTCATGGGACAACACTGAAGATATGACACTTTGTTAAGATGTAAAGTAGTCAGTGTACAGCTTGTATAACAGTGCACATTTTCTGTGCCATCAAAAGTCAACACATAGCCATTAATGTCTAAACTACTCTTAACTCTTAAAAGTGAGCAGACCCCTAGGTATAAAATGTTCAAATTGTGCCCAAAGTGTCAATATTTTGTGCACTGCATTAACTTTCTTGGGCATGGAGTTCACTAGAGCTTCACAGGTTGCCACTGGAATCATCTTCCACTCCTACATGACGACATCACAAAGCTGGTGGATGTTAGAGTCATTGAGCTTCTCCACCTCCTGTTTGCGGATGTCTCACAGATGCTCATTAGGGATTATATCTGGAGATATGTTTGACCAGTCCAGCACCTTTACCCTCAGTTTTTTTTAGTAAGTCAGTGGTCTTCTTGGAGGTATGTTTGGAATCGTTATTATATTGGAATACTGGCCTGTGGCCCAGATTTCAAAGGGAGTGGATCATGCTCTGCTTCAGTATGTCACAGTACATGTTGGCATTCATGGTTTTCTCCAGTGAACTGTAGCTTCCCAGTGCCTGCAACACCAATGCAGCCCCAAAACATGACACTCCCGCCACCATACTTGACATTAGGCAAAACACAGTTGCCTTTGTTACACCTCAGCTGGTTGCCTACACATGCTTGACGTCATCTGAACCAAATGTGTTTATCATGGTTTCATCAGACCATGGGATAAGGTTCCAGTAATCCACGCTCTGAGATGACAGCCTTGCCGACCAATCTGATGCAGTGTACAGCATATGGTCTGAGCACACTGGCAGGCTGAATTCCCCCCCCCCCCCCCACCCCCACTTTTTTCAACCTTTGCAGCAATGCTAATACATCTATTTGCAAAAGATCGTCTGTGGATGTAGGGATGAGAATGTGCACTAAGCTTCTTTGGTCGACCATGCCAAGACCTGTTCTGACTGGAACTTGTCCTGTTAAACCACTGCATGTTTTGTCCACCAAGCTGCTGGTCTGTTTCAGGGTGTTGGAAATCTTCTTATAGGGTAGGTCATCTTTATGTAGAGCAATAATTCCGAGCAACAGTTCTCTGCCATGAGGTGCCATGGTGAACCTCCAGGGACCAGTATGAGAGAGTGTGACAGTGATAACACCAAATTAAGACACTACGGGCTTGATTCTCTAAAGAGTGCTAACTGTTAGCACGCCCGTGATAAGCAGTTATGCGCGCAAAACTCCACGTTATCGTGCGCAAACGGTAGTTACCGCACGGGCGTGAAACTTTGTGTTCGGAAAGATGCGTGATAACTGCTTAGAACTGCTAAAAGTTAGCACTCTTTAGAGCATCAAGTCCTACATATCTTGTTATATGGGAAGGGACATTTTGGTCATATGGCGATTGGAAGATATTATGATTGATAATTATTAACCTCCCTGGCGGTAAGCCCGAGCTGAGCTCGGGCTATGCCGCCGGGAGGCACCGCTCAGGCCCCGCTGGGCCGATTTGCATAATTTTTTTTTGTTACACGCAGCTAGCACTTTGCTAGCTGCGTGTAACCTCCGATCGCCGCCGCTGCCCGCCGATCCGCCGCTATACCCGTCGCCGCAGCCGCCCCCCCAGACCCCGTGCGCTGCCTGGCCAATCAGTGCCAGGCAGCGCCGTGGGGTGGATCGGATTCCCCTTTGACGTCACGACGTCGATGACGTCGGTGACGTCATCCCGCCCCGTCGCCATGGCGACGGGGGAAGCCCTCCAAGAGATCCCGTTCTTAGAACGGGATCTCTTGATCTTCGTTCGCCGGCGGCGATCGGAGGGGCTGGGGGGATGCCGCTCAGCAGCGGCTATCATGTAGCGAGGCATTGTCTCCCTACATGAAAAAAAAAATAAAAAATAAAAAAAAGGTATTTGCTGCCCCCTGGCGGATTTTAACAAACCGCCAGGGAGGTTAATTGCAATTCAGGGAACATAATAGGGACACTAGTTATAGGAGAAGGAGGTGACAGTAGCAGCATAATGACATCATCTCATTAATCTCACTAATTTTATAAATGCGAAAATTTGGTTGTTTGGATGTTTGTTACTCAATCAATCACGCAACAATGGCTGAACGGATTTGAATGAAATTTGGCACACAAATAGTACTTTACGTGGAATAACATATAGGGTACGTTTTATCCCCATGACCAAAAAGTGGGTGGAGACAAATACAAATTTCACTGGAAAATGTAAACTGCAGCCATTCTTACACTGTTAAGGGCAGGGTTCTCAAACTTTGCACAGTTGGTCACTGGGTGACTGGGATTAATATTCAGAAAAGTGGGTGGAGCCTACAAAAGCCAATCAAAATTCACCTATTGATTTTAAAGGGAAATATTTCACTGCTGCCATTCTTGCACTGTTAATGGCACAAGCCTCAAACCTGGTACAGTTGGTCATTGGGTGACTGGGGTTTAACCTCCCTGGCGGTTAATTTTTTTTGCCTAATTGGCAAAAATCATTTTTTTTAAAAAAAAATTTTTTGTTTCATGTAAAGCTACCAGAGTGGTAGCTATATAAAACACCACTAGAGGGCGCATGTGTCCCTCTAGTGCGATCGTCGCCGGCATCTATAGCAAACAGGGAAACGCGTATATAACGCGTTCCCCTGTTTGGCTTCTCCTGTCGCCATGGCGACGATCGGGATGACGTCATGGACGTCAGCCGACGTCCTGACGTCATGCGCACTCGATCCAGCCCATAGCGCTGCCCGGAACTCATTGATCCGGGCAGCGCAGGGCTCTGGCGGGGGGCCCTCTTCAGCCGCTGCGTGCGGCCGATCGCCGCAGAGCGGCGGCGATCAAGCTGTGCGCGCGGCTAGCAAAGTGCTGGCTGCGCGCACAGCACTTTACAGAATAAAAATCGCCCCACCAGGGGCTGAGATCTCCCCCTGCGCGGCATAGCCCGAGCTCAGCTCGGGCTTACCGCCAGGGAGGTTAAATTCAGAAAAGGGGTTGAACCAGAGCCAATCAGATTTGTTTCATTTTAATGCAAATTGGCATAGGAGTAACATTTAGTTACTCCCATGGCAATACCCTTGGAAATGCCCCACGGCAATATCCTCTGTTAATATTGACTGAATATCCCTATTGTGCAACAAACAAGCTCTCCCGGGGGACCCCGCGTCTTTATTTATTTATTTACTAGCTGATGGCCGGGCGTTGCCAGGGCATGTTTTTGGCTGTTGTTGGCTCTGCCCACTTTTTATAACCCTAACACACAATTACTCAATTTCTCAATGATCTACAGTGGGATGCAAAAGTTTCGGCAACCTTGTTAATCGTCATGATTTTCCTGTATAAATCGTTGGTTGTTACAATAAAAAATGTCAGTTAAATGTATCATATAGGAGACACACACAGTGATATTTGAGAAGTGAAATGAAGTTTATTGGATTTACAGAAAGTGTGCGATAATTGTTTAAATAAAATTAGGCAGGTGCATAAATTTGAGCACCACAAAAAGAAATGAAATCAATATTTAGTAGATCCTCCTTTTGCAGAAATTACAGCCTCTAAACGCTTCCTGTAGGTTCCAATGAGAGTCTGGATTCTGGTTGAAGGTATTTTGGACCATTCCTCTTTACAAAACACCTCTAGTTTGTTCAGGTTTGATGGCTTCCGAGCATGGACAGCTCTCATTAAATCACACCACAGATTTTTAACTATATTCAGGTCTGGGGACTGAGATGGCCATTTCAGAACATTGTACTTGTTCCTCTGCATGAACGCCTTAGTGGATTTTGAGCAGTGTTTAGGGTCGTTGTCTTGTTATAAGATCCAGCCCCGGCGCAGCTTCAGCTTTCTCACTGATTCCTGGACATTGGTCTCCAGAATCTGCTGATACTGAGTGGAACCCATGCATCCCTCAACTTTGACAATATTCTCATTCCCAGGCCCTGCACTGGCTACACAGCCCCACAGCATGATGGAACCACTACCATATTTTACTGTAGGTAGCAGATGTTTTTCTTGGAATGCTGTGCTCTTTTTCCTCCATGCATAATGCTCCTTGTTATGCCCAAATAACCCAATTTTAGTTTCATTAGTCCATACCACAGCACCTTATTCCAAAATGAAGCTGGCTTGTCTAAATGTGCTTTAGCGTACCTCAAGTGGCTCTGTTTGTGTTGTGGGCAGAGAAAAGGCTTCCTCTGCATCACTCTCACATACAGCATCTCCTTGTGTAAAGTGTGCCAAATGGTTGAACGATGCACAGTGACTCCATCTGCAGCAAGATGATGTTGTACGTCTTTGGTGCTGGTGTGTGGGTTGACTCTGACTGTTCTCACCGTCCGTCGCTTCTGTTTATCTGAGATTTTTCTTGGTGTGCCACTTTAAGCCTTAACTTTAACTGAGCCTGTGATGTTCCATTTCCTCAACATGTTCCTAACTGTTTCCAGCACCCTGTATATGGTAATAGAGGTAGAGCGGTCTTCTTTACTAAACTAACTGTGGAAACAGCTGAAATCTCTGAGACAGCTTTCTGTATCCTTCCCGTAAACCGTGATGGTGAACAATCTTTGTCTTCAGGTAATTTGAGAGTTGTTTTGAGACCCCCATGTTGCTACTCTTCAGAGAAAATTAAAAGAGGAAGGAAACTTACAATTGACCCCTTAAATACTCTTTCTCATAATTGGATTCACCTGTGTATGTAGGTCAGGGGTCACTGAGCTTACCAAGCCAATTTGAGTTCCAATAATTAGTTCTAAAGGTTTTGGAATCAATAAAATGACAACAGTGCTCCAATGCCCCAATCTATCTCCACAGGCTTCACCTTATGTGGTGCGGGACGCACCACATAACGTGGTGAACAGGAGGTGAGGTGACAACACCTGCCTGACTTTGGTTACACTCAGACCTTTGATATGCAAGGTATTGGAGCTGAATGCAGGGTGAGCAAATAAACTTTCAAGCCAAACAACCATATGATAGTAGCAAGTCCAGTAACAGTCTAGGGTCATACACGGGTAATCAGAGATATGCAGTACAGAAGGGCTAAGCAGAATCAGGTCAAGTAACAATCCAAGGTCGGTCAATGTAGCAATAATCGTAATGGTAATCCAGGCAAGAGGACAGTTCAGGCAGCAGACATGGTCAGAAACAGGCACAGGTCAATCCAGGAATCCAATAATAATAATAAAGTTGCAAAAGAGCAGAGCACCCAGCAGCTAGCAAGCCAACGCTATCACGGGCAAGGATCAAGTGAACAGAGCAGCCTTAAATACTCCAGTCATCCAATCAGTGGCTGGCCACACATTCTAAACAGCCAATCAGACAATATGAGCCCTGCCTGAATGTCAGCTGACGAATGGATCAGCTGACATCAACAGAAGCTACCTGAGTGTCAGTAGAGATGTCGTGAACCTCCGATTTTCCGTTCGTGAACCCCACTCGCGAACCTTCGCGGAAGGTTCGGTTCACGGAAAAGTTCGCGAACCGCAATAGACTTCAATGGGGATGCGAACTTTGAAAAATAGAAAAAATTATGCTGGCCACAAAAGTGATGGAAAAGATGTTTCAAGGGGTCTAACACCTGGAGGGGGGCATGGCGGAGTGGGATACATGCCCAAAGTCCCGGGGAAAAATCTGGATGTGATGCAAAGCAGCGTTTTAAAGTGAACCTAAAGCCGATAAAAAAAATGAGATTAACTCACCTGAGGCCTCCCTCCGCCCCCTGCAGCCGATCGATGCCCTCGCAGCTCCGCTCCGATGTCCCAGGATCCGCCGGCGAGCACTTCCGGTTTCGCCGTCACCGGCCGACAGGCAGGCCGCAATAGCAGCATAGGGGGCGATATACAGGCTGGGAACGCGAACAATCACTCGCGTTCCCATGCCTGTCGGCCGGTGACGGCGAAACCGGAAGTGCTCGCCGGCGGGTCCTGGGACATCGGAGCGGAGCTGCGAGGGCACCGATCGGCTGCAGGGGGCTAAAGGAAGGCCCCAGGTGAGTTCATCTCATTTTTTTTTATCGGCTTTAGGTTCACTTTAAGGGCAGAAATCCCATTGAATGCTAAATTGCAGGCCTAAAGTGCTTCAAAACATCTTGCATGTGTATACATCAATCGGGGAGTGTAATTAGAGTTCTGCTTCACACTGACACACCAAACTCACTGTGTAACGCACCGCAAACAGCTGTTTGTGTAGTGACGGCCGTGCTGGACTGGCCGTGCTACACTCTCGCACTGTGGCGAGAGTGTAGGCCGTGGCGGTTTTCAAGCCCATATGGTTGCCGGGCTGTGGTAGCTGAATGAGAGAACAGTGACTGTTCAGCTGATCAAATTTGGTCTGACCACAATGAAGCAACGACCTTATTATCTTTTGTGTCCCACCCCCACCCGAGACACTCAAATAGCCGGCGGTCATTTCTTCATTGTGATACGCAAGCCCCTTCACCGCAGCAAGGTAATGATCATGAAGGGGGATGGGCAGTTGGGCACATGTACATGCCTTTTGTTTTTATTGTTGCAGCCGCCCGCAGTGCAGCCAGAAAAATTAGGCAGGCATGTACACGCACCAGAAAAATTTGTGTAGCGGCCGCTGCTAGCAGCGGCCTTAAAAATTCAGGAATCCACCTAAAGTCCTGGACCCTGTTGGTGGTGGCGGAGAAGGCAGGTGGCCTGCAGGCAGAGATGCTGTGTGTGGGGACTGACATAGTCTTCGGTCGTGCAGTAGCCCTCCGTGATCCATTTCTCATTCATTTTGATAAAGGTCAGGCAGTGGCGGCTCCAGGAAATTTTTTTAGGGGGTGCTATGCAGGTGCTGGACCAATTTCCGGGGGAGCTGACGACCTGCGGCGCGCGAAGCGCGCCGCAGCAAAAAATGGGTGTGGCTATAACCTGCGGCGCGCGGCGAAAAAATGGGCGTGGTCATGACCGGATGAGGGCGGGGCTAACTGTAATTTAAAGTGAACCCAGGGTGAGAGTGATATGGTGGCTGCCATATTTATTTCCTTTTAAACAATACTAGTTGCCTGGCAGCCCTGCTGATCTATTTGGCTGTAGTAGTGAACTGAATTACACCAGAAACAAGCCATGCAGCTAATCTTGTCAGTTCTGACAATATTGTCAGAAACCCCTGACCTGCTGCATGCTTGTTCAGGGTCTATGGTTGAAAGAATAAGAGGCAGAGGACCAGCACGGCAGCCAGGCAACTGGTATTGCTTAAAGGGAGATAAATATGGCAGCCTCAATATTATTCTCACCTCGGGTTCCCTTTAAAAGTGCAACGCAAAGACAGAGGGCCCAAGTTTTGGTGACCCTTTTCCCAGAAAATTCACATAATTGTGCAGGTTTTCTCAAGAAAATACACGTAATGTGAGCAGATTTTAACAAAAAACACGTCCAATGACCCCAATATGCACAATCGTTATCAGATATGGCTCCAATATGCACAATCAGTAGCAGATATGACCCCAATATGCACAATCGGTAGCAGATATGACCCCAATAGGCACAATCGGTAGCAGATATGGTCCCAATAGGCACAATCGGTAGCAGATATGGTCCCAATAGGCACAATCGGTAGCAGATATGGTCCCAATATGCACAATCGGTAGCAGATATGGTCCCAATATGCACAATCGGTGGCAGATATGGTCCCAATATGCACAATCGGTGGCAGATATGGTCCCAATATGCACAATCGGTGGCAGATATGGTCCCAATATGCACAATCGGTGGCAGATATGGTCCCAATATGCACAATCGGTGGCAGATATGGTCCCAATATGCACAATCGGTGGCAGATATGGTCCCAATATGCACAATCGGTGGCAGATATGGTCCCAATATGCACAATCGGTGGCAGATATGGTCCCAATATGCACAATCGGTGGCAGATATGGTCCCAATATGCACAATCGGTGGCAGATATGACCCCAATATGCACAATCGGTGGCAGATATGACCCCAATATGCACAATCGGTAGCAGATATGACCCCAATATGCACAATCGGTAGCAGATATGACCCCAATATGCACAATCGGTAGCAGATATGACCCCAATATGCACAATCGGTAGCAGATATGACCCCAATATGCACAATCGGTAGCAGATATGACCCCAATATGCACAATCGGTAGCAGATATGACCCCAATATGCACAATCGGTAGCAGATATGACCCCAATATGCACAATCGGTAGCAGATATGACCCCAATATGCACAATCGGTAGCAGATATGACTCCAATATGCACAATCCGTAGCAGATATGACCCCAATATGCACAATCGGTAGCAGAAATGACCCCAATATGCACAATCGGTAGCAGAAATGACCCCAATATGCACAATCGGTAGCAGAAATGACCCCAATATGCACAATCGGTAGCAGAAATGACCCCAATATGCACAATCCGTAGCAGATATGACCCCAATATGCACAATCCGTAGCAGATATGACCCCAATATGCACAATCCGTAGCAGATATGACCCCAATATGCACAATCCGTAGCAGATATGACCCCAATATGCACAATCAGCATCACCTGAAAAAGAAAAGAAAAACCCATTTACTCACCTACAGCCAGAAGACCTTCTTTCCCGACCTCCTGTCCCGAGTCCCGACCTCATTGTGGCGCGCAGCGCCCGCGCGCCCACGATCCTCTTCCTTCCCGACGTCACGACGAGACTTCCTGCCTGCATGCAGAGAGCAGGGCTACGGGAAAATGGCCGCCCGAAGCCATGCACTGCAGACTCGAAGTCTGCAGAACAGGGCTCCGGGCGGCCATCTTACCGTAGCCCTGCCTGCTGCTCCGTGCTGCCGCTGTGTGAACTGACTTGGCGTCTTTTAGACGCCTGAAGTCAGTTCACTCCAGGGGGTGCTTTGGGGGTGCTTGGACAATTCTAGGGGGTGCTCGAGCACCCCCTTGCACCCCCCTGGCGCCGCCCCTGAGGTCAGGTACTGAACACTGTCGTGACTTAGGCGACTTCTCTTCTCAGTGACAATGCCTCCAGCTGCACTGAAGGTCCTTTCGGACAGGACGCTTGCGGCAGGGCAAGAGAGAAGTTGTATGGCAAATTGGGACAGCTCTGGCCACAGGCCAAGCCTGCACAACCAGTAGTCCAAGGGTTCATCGTCGCTGCTTGCAGTGTTTACATCCACACTCAAGGCCAGGTAGTCGGCTACCTGCCGGTCCAGGCGTTGGTGGAGCGTGGATCCGGAAGGACTATGGCGAGGAGTTGGACTAAAGAATGTCCGCATGTCCGACATCACCCTGAGATCGCTGGAGCGTCCTGTCCTTGCCTGCGTGGACTTGGGAGGAGGAGGGTTACTGCCAGTGGTACCTTGATTGTGTTGTGCAGCCACATCACCCTTAAACGCATTGTAAAGCATCATCGACAGCTTGTTCTGCAAGTGCTGCATCCTTTCCGCCTTGTGTTGAGTTGGTAACAGGTCCACCACTTTGTGCCTGTACCGAGGGTCTAGTAGCGTGGCCACCCAGTACAGGTCATTCGCCTTAAGTTTTTTGATACGAGGGTCCCTCAACAGGCTGGACAACATGAAAGAGGCCATCTGCACAAAGCTGGATACAGACGTACTCTCCATCTCCTCTTGCTCTTCCTCAGTGACGGGACGCAACTCCTCTTCCGCCTCCTGCCACGAACAATGCCACAGGAACGTGGAGCAGCACAAGCCCCCTTTGACGGCTGCCGTGGTTGTTCTTCCGCCGCCTCTTCCTCCCCCACAGAAACACCTTCCTCATCATCATCATCAGAGTCTGACTCCTCTCCTTCCCCACACGACTCCTCTTCTTCCTCCTCCTCCCTCCTCTGTGCTGCCGCAGGTGTTGTGGAAACATCGGGTTCGGATGTAAATCGCTCCCACGACTCCTGCTGCTGTAACTGTTCTCGTTCACGCTCCTCCACAGCTGCATCCACCACTCTACGCATGGCACGCTCCAGGAAGTAGGCGTAGGTAGGTGCCCTCAGCGCGACTCACCAGTTTGGTCACCTCCACAAAGGGCTCCATGACAATGCATGCATTTCGCATCAGTGTCCAGTTGTTGGGCCACAACATCCCCATCCTCCCAGATTGTGTCCTTGTACTGTAATGATACAGGTACTGGGTGACGGCTTTCTCCTGGTCTAGCAGGCGAGAGAACATCAGCAGGGTGGAATTCCAGCGAGTCGGGCTATCGCAAATCAGGCGTTTCACTGGCAAGTTGTTTCTATGCTGAATGTCTGCAAAGTGTGCCATGGCCGTGTAAGAGCGCCTGAAATGCCCACACAACTTCCTGGCCTGCTTCAGGACGTCCTCTAAGCCTGGGTACTTGGACACAAATCTTTGCACGACCAGATTCAGCACATGTGCCATGCAAGGTACATGTGTCAGCTTTCCCAAATTCAACGCGGAAATGAGATTGCTGCTGTTGTCACACACCACGTTGCCGATATCAAGCTTGTGCGGGGTCAGCCATTGCTCCACCTGTTTGTTAAGAGCAGCCAGGAGAGCTGGTCAAGTGTGACTCTCCGCTTTGAGACAAGACATATCTAACACTGCGTGACACCTTCGTACCTGGCATGCAGCATAGGCCCTGGGGTGCTGGGGCTATGTAGCTGGAGAGGAGATCGTGGCACCAGCCAAGGAGGAGCTGGAGGATGACGACAGCGAAGAGGTGGTAGCAGGCGGAGAGGAGGTGGCTGGAGGCCTGCCTGCAAGCCGTGCAGGTGTGACAAGTCGGTCCGCTGCGCAGCCACGTACTCCCTGCTTGCTGCCATCGGTCACCAGGTTGACCCAATGGGCTGTGTACGTAATATAGCGGCCCTGCCCGTGCTTGGCAGACCAGGCATCTGTGGTCAGGTGGACCCTTGACCCAACACTGTGTGCCAGAGATGACACCACTTGCCTCTCAACTGCACGGTACAGTTTAGGTATGGCCTTTTGTGAAAAATAATTGTGGCCTGGTATCTTCCACTGCGGTGTACCAATGGCCACAAACTTACGGAAAGCCTCCGACTCCACCAGCTTGTATGGTAATAGCTAGCGAGCTAATAGTTCCGCCACGCCAGCTGTCAGACGCCGGGGAAGAGGGTGACTGGCAGACATTTGCTTCTTACGCTCAAATACTTCCTTCACGGACAGCTGGGTACTGCTGTGGGCAGAGGAGAAGGAACTGCTCAAGGTATGAGGCGGTGTGGAGGAGGGTGGCTGTGAAGGTGCAAGGGAGAAAGCAGATGAAGACGATACACCTGAAGGAGTAAGAGGAGAAGGAGGGTGGCTTTTCTTTTGGGTGCTGCTTTTCCTCGGGTGTTCTTGCCATAGCTGTTTGTGCCTTTTCTCCAGGTGCCTTCGTAAGGCACTTGTCCCTATGTGAGCGTTGGCCTTTCCACGGCTCAATTTTTGCTGGCAGAGACAACAGATGGCTTTGCTCCGATCTGAGACACACATGTTAAAAAATTTCAAAACCGCTGAGCCCCCCTGGGGTGATGGCGCTACGGTGGCATCAGCATCTGACGTTGAAGGGCATGTTGGCTGGCTGTCCATAGCTGGCGATACATGGCGCCGGACACTGCCCCCAGCTGTTTCTGAGGATGAGCTCTCTCTGCTTCTATCATGGAGTCGTCTCCTCCTACTCCTCTCTGACTCCCCCTCTAAACTGTCCCCCTGGTCATCTCCTCTACTGGGAACATACGTGGCATCCGTATAATAGTCATCATAATCCTCCTCCCCAGCTTCGCTTTCCTCAGACACCTCCTCCACTGCACCAACTTCAGGTGGTTCATCATCCCCCTCCTCACACGTTACGTCCATACTATCGCCACCTAACTCAGACGTATGAGGTGGTGTACCTGTGCCTTCTTCTTGTTGCAGTAGTGGCTGTGAATCACTGATTTCACCACCACCAAATAACTCCTGCGAAGTGTCAAATGCAGCGGATGTGGTGCTTGTTGTAGCGCTGGTGGCTGCGGGAAATGAGGTGTTCTGTGTTAAATACTCAAGCACGTCCTCACAGTTTTGGGAAGTGATGGCACGTGCCTTCTTCTGAGCACTGTATTTTAGGCCAGTTCCGCACGAAATCACAGCAACACCACCTCGCACAGACCTGCTGGTGCCTGGTGGCCTTACTCTGGGTCTGCCTCTACCTCCTTCTCTACCTGGTTTGTCCATTTTGTCCATCACGGGGAGATGCTAGGTATATGCAGTGAGCTGGGTTCACTCAACACAACAGGTAGTTATATGCAATGAGGTGGGTTCACTGAACAGTAAAGGTAGTTAGATGCAGTGAGGTGGGTTCACTGAACAGTAAAGGTAGTTATATGCAGTGAGGTGGGTTCACTCAACACAACAGGTAGTTATATGCAGTGAGGTGGGTTCACAGAACACAACAGGTAGTTAGTTATATGCAGTGAGGTGGGTTCACTGAACAGTAAAGGTAGTTAGATGCAGTGAGCTGGGTTCACTGAACACAACAGGTAGTTAGATGCAGTGAGTTGGGTTCACTGAACACAACAGGTAGTTAGATGCAGTGAGCTGGGTTCACTGAACACAACAGGTAGTTAGATGCAGTGAGGTGGGTTCACTCAACACAACAGGTAGTTAGATGCAGTGAGCTGGGTTCACTCAACACAACAGGTAGTTATATGCAGTGAGGTGGTTTCACTGAACAGTAAAGGTAGTTAGATGCAGTGAGGTGAGTTCACTGAACAGTAAAGGTACTTAGATGCAGTGAGCTGGGTTCACTGAACACAACAGGTAGTTAGATGCAGTGAGCTGGGTTTACTGAACAATAAAGGTAGTTAGATGCAGTGAGCTGGGTTCACTGAACACAACAGGTATTTAGATGCAGTGAGGTGGGTTCACTCAACAGTAAAGGTAGTTATATGCAGTGAGGTGGGTTCACTCAACACAACAGCTAGGTATATGCAGTGAGGTGGGTTCACTGAACACAACAGGTAGTTAGATGCAGTGAGCTGGGTTCACTCAACACAACAGGTAGTTATATGCAGTGAGGTGGGTTCACTGAACAGTAAAGGTAGTTAGATGCAGTGAGGTGGGTTCACTGAACAGTAAAGGTAGTTAGATGCAGTGAGCTGGGTTCACTGAACACAACAGGTAGTTAGATGCAGTTAGCTGGGTTCACTCAACAGTAAAGGTAGTTATATGCAGTGAGGTGGGTTCACTGAACACAACAGCTAGGTATATGCTGTGAGGTGGGCTAACTGAACACAACAGGTAGTTAGATGCAGTGAGCTGGGTTCACTCAACACAACAGGTAGTTAGATGCAGTGAGGTGGGTTCACTGAACAGTAAAAGTAGTTAGATGCAGTGAGGTGGGTTCACTGAACAGTAAAGGTACTTAGATGCAGTGAGCTGGGTTCACTCAACACAACAGGTAGTTAGATGCAGTGAGTTGGGTTCACTGAACAGTAAAGGTACTTAGATGCAGTGAGCTGGGTTCACTGAACACAACAGGTACACAGATGCAGTGAGCTGGGTTCACTGAACAGTAAAGGTAGTTAGATGCAGTGAGCTGGGTTCACTGAACACAACAGGTAGTTAGATGCAGTGAGGTGGGTTCACTCAACACAACAGCTAGGTATATGCAGTGAGGTGGGTTCACTGAACAGTAAATGTAGTTAGATGCAGTGAGGTGGGTTCACTGAACAGTAAAGGTACTTAGATGCAGTGAGCTGGGTTCACTGAACACAACAGGTAGTTAGATGCAGTGAGCTGGGTTCACTGAACAGTAAAGGTAGTTAGATGCAGTGAGCTGGGTTCACTGAACACAGCAGGTAGTTAGATGCAGTGAGCTGGGTTCACTCAACAGTAAAGGTAGTTATATGCAGTGAGGTGGGTTCACTCAACACAACAGCTAGGTATATGCAGTGAGCTGGGTTCACTCAACACAACAGGTAGTTAGATGCAGTGAGCTGTGTTCACTCAACACAAAGCTAGGTATATGCAGTGATGAGGTGGGTTAAGTAAACACAACATGTACTGGGTATATGCAGTACTGGGTAGTACAATGTACAGCTCCCTGTCACACACACAGGTAGTCACTGAATGTGCTGGGCTGCTGGCAGTGGCACACACACTATGAATTAGCAAGGCTGTGCATGCAACAAAAGTGTCAGTTTGACACACAGGAAAAAAAAAAAGTACAGGATGAGCTCTGAAAAGAGCTGTTGAGGGGTGCTATAAAAGCAATAATAATCATCCAGGAGCAAGCTAAGCAGCCAAGAACCTAACTAATCTGTCCCTAGGAGAACAAGTCTGCAGCAGCTGTCCCTAGTCTCTCTCTAGCAGGCACACGAGTGAGTGTAATGGCCGGCGAGCCTGCCTTATATGAGGGGGGTGGGGCTCCAGGGCTTAGTGTAGCCTGAATGGCTACAATTTTCCTGCTGACTGTGATGCAGAGGGTCAAAGTTGACCCTCATAGTGCATTATGGGGCGAATCGAACTTCCGCAAAAGTTCGCCTGGTGCAGGCGAACGCGAACCACCAAAGTTCGCCTGGAACCGTTCGCCGGCGAACCGTTCGCTACATTTCTAAGTGTCAGCTGACTAGTGATGACAGCTGACACTAACTTTTTCCATGCCTGAACGCATACGGCTGCAGCCTGTCACTGTGCTCGCGATCCCCACTGTCAGACTGGTGTGCGTGCGCATCCCCGCTGTCAGACCTGTGTGCTCGCGCGCACCCCCATGGAAAAGGTCGCTGGGGTTGCTATGCGCAGCAGCGACGCACACAGATGCAGAAGTGGACAGAGCGGCCCGAGTTTCAGCGAAGGGTGCCTGCATTACAGGCTCGACCAGGTAAGTTCCTAACAATTGCATTGCGATTTTGCAAAATGACTGCTCAACGCTACATGGGATGCACAATGAGGGGGATATCGGAATGCTGAGAGAAATAGTGAGAGAGGACATTATGGATAAATGAGGCAGGAAGGGACATTGAAATGCTAAGTATAGATGACAGTTTGCAATTTGAAAACCAGTGTTCACAAATCCTCAAGCATAAAAACGCTCAATACGGTTTTCCCTGTCTGCCCACTGAACCATGCTGCATGGCATTCACACCATTCCACCGTCATGATCTCCCACCGTCACCAGAGCATAGAGAGCTAGATGGGTGGGCTGTCTGGTCACTGCCCTCGGAGTATAGAGAGCTGGATGGGTGGGCTGTCTGGTCACTGCCCTCGGACAGGCAAAAATGGCGCACAGCGCCAATAGTGTCAGAATGGCGCTGCACTTAAAACGATATTTATCGTTTTATATGTTAATATTTTTTTTTGCAGGGATCAGGCTGGAGAGGCAGTGGGCTGGCAGCGGGGGTCGGGCTGGAGAGGCAGCGGGCTGGAGAGGCAGCGGGGTCAGGGTGGAGAGGCAGCGGGCAGTGGGCTGGCAGCGGGGGTCGGGCTGGAGAGACAGTGGGGTGGAGGGAGGATTACGCAGCATGTGTATACATTACCTCGTCCCGGCCGGCGATCGCTCCTTCACTTCATAGCTTGCACGAGCCCTGCATCCAGCCAATCACCATGCGGAAACTGAAGCCACATGGTGATTGGCTGGATGCAGGACTCGTGCAAGCTATGAAGTGAAGGAGCGATCGCCGGCCGGGACGAGGTAATGTATACACATGCTGCGTAATCCTCCCTCCACCCCGCTGTCTCTCCAGCCCGACCCCCGCTGCCAGCCCACTGCCCGCTGCCTCTCCACTCTGACCCCGCTGCCTCTCCAGCCCGACCCCCGCTGCCAGCCCACTGCCCGCTGCTTCTCCACCCTGACCCCGCTGCCAGCCCGCTGTCTCTCCAGCCCGACCTCCGCTGCCAGCAGCCCGACCCCCTCTGCTAGCTCCCTGCATTGTTCAATGGCACACCGTTCTGCTGTTTTATAAAACACTATTTACCATTTTAATGTATTTACATTAAAACGGTAAATAGCGTTTTATAATCGGCTGAACGGTGCGCCATTATTTCCTCCGCGCCATTTTTTACTGTATGCCTCGGAGTATAGAGAGCTGGATGGGTGGGCTGTCCGGTCACTGTCCCCAGAGCAAAGAGAGCTGGATGGGTGGGCTGTCCGGTCACTGCCCTTGGAACATAGAGAGCTGGATGGGTGGGATTTCTGGTCACTGTCCCCAGAGCATAGAGAGCTGGATGGGTGGGCTGTCCGGTCACTGCCCTTGGAACATAGAGAGCTGGATGGGTGGGATGTCTGGTCACTGTCCCAAGAGCAAAGAGAGCTGGATGGGTGGGCTGTCCGGTCACTGCCCTTGGAACATAGAGAGCTGGATGGGTGGGCTGTCTAGTTTCTGCCCTCGGAGCATAGAAAGCTGGATGGGTGGGCTGTCCGGTCACTGTCCCCAGAGCAAAGAGAGCTGTATGGGTGGGATGTCTGGTCGCTGTCCCCAGAGCATAGAGAGCTGGATGGGTGGGCTGTCCGGTCACTGCCCTCGGAGCATAGAGAGCTGGATGGGTGGGCTGTCCAGTCACTGCCCCCAGAGCATAGAGAGCTGGATGGGTGGGCTGTCTTGTCACCACCCTCGGAGCATAGAGAGCTGGATGGGTGGGCTGTCCAGTCACTGCCCCTGGAGCTTAGAGAGCTGGATGGGTGTGCTATCCAGTCACCACCCTCAGAGCATAGAGAGCTGGATGGTTGGGCTGTCCAGTCACTGTCTCTGGAGTATAAAGAGCTGGATGGGTGGGCTGTCCAGTCACTGTACCCGGAACATGGAGAGCTGGATGGGTGGGATGTCCAGTCACTGCCCTCAGAGCATGGCGAGCTGGATGGGTGGGCTGTACGGTCATCATCTTTGGAGCATAGAGAGCTGGATGGGTGTGCTGTCTGGTCACCACCCTCGGAGCATAGAGAGCTCGATGGGTGTACTGTCCAGTCACTGCCCCCAGAGCATAGAGGGCTGGATGGATGGACTGTCCGGTCACCGCCCCTGGATGGGTGCGCTGTCTGGTCACCACCCTCGGAGCTTAGAGAGCTGGATGGGTGTGCTGTCCAGTCACCACACTCAGAGCATAGAGAGCTGGATGGTTGCGCTGTCCAGTCACTGTCTCTGGAGCATAGAGAGCTGGATGGGTGGGCTGTCCGGTCACTGTACCCGGAGCTTGGAGAGCTGGATGGGTGGGATGTCCGGTCATTATCTTTGGAGCATAGAGAGCTGGATGGGTGTGCTGTCCAGTCACCACCCTCAGAGCATAGAGAGGTGGATGGTTGGGCTGTCTGGTCACTGTCCCTAGAGCATGGAGAGCTGGATGTGTGGGTTGTCCAGTCATCATCTTTGGAGCATAGAGAGCTGGATGGGTG
This sequence comes from Hyperolius riggenbachi, assembly GCF_040937935.1. NCBI lineage: Eukaryota > Metazoa > Chordata > Amphibia > Anura > Hyperoliidae > Hyperolius > Hyperolius riggenbachi. Next base: position 28,114,326 of record NC_090655.1, read on the forward strand.
GACTGTCTGGTCACCACCCTCGGAGCATAGTGAGCTGGATGGGTGTGCTGTCCGGTCACCACCCTCAGAGCAACAAGAGCTGGATGGTTGGGTGTTCCGGTCACTGTCTCTGGATCATAGAGAGCTTGATGGGTGGGCATTCCAGTCACCACCCCCAGAACACTGAGAGCTGGATGGGTGAGCTGTCTGGTCACCTCCCTCAGAGCATAGAGAGCTGGATGGGTGGGCTGTCTGGTCACCAATCTCAGAGCATAGAGAGCTAGATTGGTGGGCTGTCCAGCCACTACTGTATAAGGATCCCTGGCAAATATACACTAGGTATTAAAGCCAATGGGAATCAAATGTAAAAAAAACAAAAAAACATGGACATGTTGAAAATGATGATAGCATTTACCTCACTGTATTTTCGCTGCTCCCCCGCCCCTGGATACATTTATTTTTCCCCAGCACCGATGCCCATGTTATCCAAGATGGCTGCTGACCTTTGCCTTTCTCTTCCGGATCAGCAGCCTCTTCCTATTTGTTATCGCTGGTAAAGCCACGCGAGAAGCAGCGCGCGGCCATAAAATGTTGCATAGTTCTACTCATACCTTTTCCACGAGTAAAACTATGCGGCTTCTTCACTGCCGACAGCGCTGCCTGTGTCGTGCAGCGTCACTATGCTCGGTGTGTCAGTGAGACCAGAGAGCTGCACGTCATTGGGAGGGCAGCTCAGAGGGTCGGGGAAAGGGGAGGTTGTTTGGCATGCATGACGGAGGAGAGGCAGAGCAATGGAAATAAGCTCTGCCTCCTCCCAACAGGATTATATTCGACCGAACTGGTCAAATATGTATAAATGATATTTCGGTTGCAGGCTGCAGTAATTTATACAAAAAGCGGAGTGAGCAGCAGAGGAGAGAAATAGGTAATTGATAAGCCATTGAAAATAACCCAAAAAAAACGGTTCCCATTCACTTTAACATTAACCATTTCAGCCCGCGGGGATTTTTCACCTTATGCATCAGAGCAATTTTCACCTCGCATTCATTCGCGAATAACTTTTTCACTACTTATCACAATTTATTGATCTATATCTTGTTTTTTTCCGCCACTAATTAGGCTTTCTTTGGGTGGTACATTTTGCTAAGAATTATTTATAAATGCATTTTAACAGGATTAATAAGGAAAAAAATAATTATTTCTCAGTTTTTAGCCATTATAGCTTTAAAATAATCCATGCTACCATAATTAAAACCTATGTATTTGATTTCCCTGTCTGTCTCGATTATTATACCATTTACATTTTGTCCCTATCACAATGTATGGCACCAATATTTTAATTGGAAATAAAGGTGCATTGTTTCCGTTTTGCGTCCATCACTATTTACAAGCTTATAATTTAAAAAATGTTTGTAGTATACCCCCTTCAAATGCATATTTAAAAAGTCCTTTGTAATTTTTTTTTTCATTAAAATTTTTATTTGGGTAATATTTTGGTGTGGGGCATAAACAGTTAATTTTTAGTGTTGTTGTTGGGCCGAACGGTTCGCCTGCGAACGGTTCCATGCGAACTTCAGTGGTTCGCATTCGCGTCCCGCAGGCGAACCTTTGCGGAAGTTCGGTTCGCCCCATAATGCACATGGAGGGTCAACTTTGACCCTCTACATCACAGTCAGCAGGCCCAGTGTAGCCAATTAGGCTACACTAGCCCCTGGAGCCCCACCCCCCCTTATATAAGGCAGGCAGCGGCGGCCATTACGGCCACTCGTGTGCCTGCATTAGTCAGAGTAGGGCGAGCTGCTGCAGACTGTCTCTCAGGGAAAGATTAGTTAGGCTTAGCTTGTTCCTGTCTGGCTGCATACCTGTTCTGTGAACCCACCACTGCATACCTGTGCTGTGAACCCACCACTGCATACCTGTGCTGTGAACCCACCACTGCATACCTGTTCTGTTCAGTGGACCCGCCACTGTATACCTGTTCATTGAACCCACCACTGCATACCTGTGCTGTGAACTCACCACTGCATACCTGTGCTGTGAACCCACCACTGCATACCTGTGCTGTGAACCCACCACTGCATACCTGTTCTGTTCAGTGGACCCGCCACTGCATACCTGTTCTGTTTAGTGAACCGCCACTGTATACCTGTTCTGTTTAGTGAACCCGCCACTGCATACCTGTTCTGTTCAGTGGACCCACCGCATCAGTGCGCATACCTGTGCAGTTAAGTGAACCCGCCACTGCATACCTGTTCTGTTCAGTGAACCGCCACTGTATACCTGTTCTGTTTAGTGAACCCGCCACTGCATACCTGTTCTGTTCAGTGGACCCGCCACTGCATACCTGTTCTGTGAACCCGCCACTGTATACCTGTTCTGTTCAGTGAACCCACCGCATCAGTGCGCATACCTGTGCAGTTAAGTGAACCCACCTACCTACGTGAGTGCACGCAGTGTGATATACCACTCCGTGCATACCCGATATGGACAAAACAGGTAGAGGAAGAGGTAGTGGCAGAGCCAGAGGAAGGCCACCCGGCAGGTCTGCGCGAGGTCGTGTAAATGTAATTTCGTGTGGACCTGGCCCACAGTACAGTGCTCGGAAGAAGGCACGTCCCATCACCTCCCAAGATTGTCAGGACGTGGTTGAGTATTTAGCGACACAGAACACCTCATCTTGCTCAGCCACCAGTGCTACTACTAGCACCACTTCCGCTGCATTTAACACTTCGCAAGAATTATTTAGTGGTGAAATCACTGATGCACAGCCATTGTTGTTACAGCCAGATGAATTTTCACCAGCTCATATGTCTGAGTTATGCGGCAACATTATGGATGTAACGTGTAAGGAGGATGAAGGACCTACTGATGTTGGTGCATGTTTGGATTTGTCTGAGGCAAGCGAAGCTGGGCAGGATGATTACGATGATGACGATGATAGGGATCCTCTGTATGTACCCAATAGAGGAGATGAAGAGGGGGACAGTTCAGAGGGGGAGTCAGAGAGTAGGAGGAGGAGAGAAGTTGCTGAAAGAAGCTGGGGCAGCTCTTCGTCAGAAACAGCTGGTGGCAGTGTCCGGCACCATGTATTGCCACCTATGTACAGCCAGCCAACTTGCCCTTCAGCATCAGCTGCTGAGGTCCCCATAGTGCCCACATCCCAGGGTGGCTCAGCGGTGTGGAAATTTTTTAATGTGTGTGCCTCAGATCGGACCAAAGCCATCTGTTCGCTCTGCCAACAAAAATTGAGCCGTGGAAAGGCCAACACTCACGTAGGGACAAGTGCCTTACGAAGGCACCTGGAGAAAAGGCACAAACAGCAATGGGATGGCCACCTGAGCAAAAGCAGCAGCAGCACACAAAAGCAAAGCCACCCTCCTTCTCCTCTTCCTCCTCCATCAGGTGCATTATCTGCTTCTGCCGCTTTCTCCCTTCCACCTTCACAGGCACCCTCCTCCACTCCGCCTCTGCCCTTGAGCGCTTCCTGCTCCTCTGCCCACAGCAGCAGTCAGGTGTCCGTGAAGGAAATGTTTGAGCGGAAGAAGCCAATTTCGGCCACTCACCCCCTTGCCCGGCGTCTGACAGCTGGCGTGGCGGAACTGTTAGCTCGGCAGCTGTTACCATACCGGCTGGTGGACTCTGAGGCCTTCCGTAAATTTGTGGCCATCGGAACACCGCAGTGGAAGATGCCAGGCCGCACTTATTTTTCGAGAAAGGCCATACCCCAACTGCACCGTGAAGTTGAGAGGCAAGTGGTGTCATCTCTTGCGAAGAGCGTTGGGTCAAGGGTACACCTGACCACGGATGCCTGGTCTGCCAAGCACGGGCAGGGCCGCTACATTACCTACACAGCCCATTGGGTGAACCTGGTGGTGAACGATGGCAAGCAGGGCGCAGCGGACCAAATTGTGACACCTCCACGGCTTGCAGGCAGGCCTCCTGCCACCTCCTCTCCTCCTGCTACATGCTCTTCGCTGTCCTCCTCCTCCTTGGCTGAGTGGCAGTTCTCCTCTCCAGCTACACAGCCCCAGCTCCGCAGGGCCTATGCTGCATGCCAGGTACGACGGTGTCACGCCATCTTAGACATGGCTTGTCTCAAAGCGGAGAGTCACACTGGAGCAGCTCTCCTGTCTGTTCTTAAGAAACAGGTGGATGAGTGGCTGACCCCGCACCACCTGGAGATAGGCAACGTGGTGTGCGACAACGGCAGCAATCTGCTTGCCGCTTTGCATATGGGGAAGCTGACACACATACCCTGCATGGCACATGTCATGAATCTAGTGGTTCAAAGATTTGTGGCAAAGTACCCTGGCTTAGCGAATGTCCTGAAGCAGGCCAGGAAGTTCTGTGGGCATTTGAGGCGGTCTTACACAGCCATGGCACGCTTTGCGGAAATTCAGCGCAAAAACAACATGCCGGTGAGACGCCTCATTTGCGATAGCCCGACTCGCTGGAACTCGACCCTGCTCATGTTCTCCCGCCTGCTAGAACAGAAGAAAGCCGTGACCCACTAGCTCTACAACTACAGTAGAATGAAACAGTCTGGGAAGATGGGGATGTTCTGGCCCGACAACTGGACACTGATGGAGAATGCATGCAGGCTCATGCGGCCGTTTGAGGAGGTGACCAACCTGGTGAGCCGCAGTGAGGGCACCATCAGCGACTTAATTCCCTACGCTTACTTCTTGGAGCGTGCTGTGCGTAGAGTGGCGGATGAAGCTGTGAATGAGCGTGACCAGGAACCGTTACGGCAGGAACAGGCATGGGACCAATTTTCATCAGACCCAGCTGTTTCCTCAACACCTGCGGCAGCACAGAGGGGGGAGGAGGAGGAGGAAGAAGAGAGGTCGTGTGCAGAAGACGAATCAGACTCAGAGGATGATGAGCAAGGTGTTTCTTTGGGGGAGGAGGAGGAGGAGGGGACAGCGGCAGGAGAACAACCTCAGCAGGCGTCGCAAGGGGCTTGTGCTGCTCAACCTTCCCGTGGTATTGTTCGCGGCTGGGGGGAGGAGGTTGACTTACCTGACGTCACTGAGGAAGAGCAAGAGGAGATGGAGGGTACTGGATCCGACTTTGTGCAGATGTCGTCTTTTATGCTGTCCTGCCTGTTGAGGGACCCCCGTATAAAAAACCTCAAGGGGAATGAGCTGTACTGGGTGGCCACACTACTAGACCCTCGGTACAGGCACAAAGTGGCGGACCTGTTACCAACTCACCGGAAGGTGGAAAGGATGCAGCACATGCAGAACCAGCTGTCAACTATGCTTTACAATGCCTTTAAGGGTGATGTGACGGCACAACGCCAGCAAGGTACCACTGCCACTAATCCTCCTCCCGTGTCCACGCAGTCAAAGACAGGACGCTCCAGCGATCTCATGGTGATGTCGGACATGCGGACGTTCTTTAGTCCAACGCCTCGCCGTAGCCCTTCCGGATCCACCCTCCACCAACGCCTGGAACGGCAGGTAGCCGACTACCTGGCCTTAAGTGTGGATGTAGACACTGCTGTGAACAGCGATGAGGAACCCTTGAACTACTGGGTGCGCAGGCTTGACCTGTGGCCAGAGCTTTCCCAATTTGCCATCCAACTTCTCTCCTGCCCTGCCGCAAGCGTCCTCTCAGAAAGGACCTTCAGCGCAGCAGGAGGCATTGTCACAGAGAAGAGAAGTCGCCTAAGTCACAAAAGTGTTAAGTACCTCACCTTTATCAAAATGAATGAGGCATGGATCCCGGAGGGCTGCTGCCCACCCCAAGACTAAGTCAGTCCCCGCACATACAGCATCTCTGCCTGCACGCCGTGTGACTGGCTGCCTGGCCTGCCCCAAGAAGACTAAGTCGCTCCCAGTCCCTCCACACAGCATGTCTGCCTGCAGGCCGCTTGACTACCTTCTCCGCCACCACCAACAGGGTCCGGGACTCCAGGCGGATTGCTGAATTTTTTAGGCCGCTGCTAGCAGCGGCCGCTGTAATAATTTTTCGGGTGCGTGTACATGACTGCCTAATTTTTCTGGCTGCACTGCGGGCAGCTGCAACAACAAAAGAAAAGGCATGTACATGCGCCCATTCCCCTTCGTGATCATTACCTTGCCGTGGTGAAGGGGCTTGCGTATCACAATGGAGCAATGACCGGCGCCTAGATGAGTGTCTCGGGGGGCACACCCACGATAATAAGGTCGTTGCCTCATTGTGGTCAGACCAAATTTGATCAGCTGGACAGTCACTGTTCTGTCATTCAGCTACATCAGCCAGGTGACCATATGGGCTGTAAAGCCACCAAAACCTGCACTCTCGCCATGGTGCGCACCAGTAAAGCACGGCCGTCACTACACAAACAGCTGTTTGCGGTGCGTTACACGATGAGTTTGGTGTGTCAGTGTGAAGCAGTACCTTAATTACACTACCTGATTGATGTATACACATGCAAGATGTTTGAAAGCACTTTAGGCCTGTCATTTAGCATTCAATGTGATTTCTGCCCTTAAAACGCTGCTTTGCGTCAAATCCAGATTTTTCCCGGGGACTTTTGGCATGCATCCCACTCCGCCATCCCCCCCTCCAGGTGTTAGACCCCTTGAAACATCTTTTCCATTACTTTTGTGGCCAGCATAATTATTTTTTTTTCAAAGTTCGCATCCCCATTGAAGTCTATTGCGGTTTGCGAACTTTAACGCGAACCGAACCTTTCGCGAAAGTTCGCGAACCCGGTTCGCGAACCGAAAATCGGAGGTTCGGCCCAACAAAAATATGTAGATGTAGTTTTACTATTTGGCCACAATATTCATTTTTGTTTTCCCTCCTTGTACTTCTCGCCAAACGGAAGTACAAGGGGGATGCGGAAATTTTCCAGGCAGAAGAACTGAAGCCTCATGTGTGAGCGCTTCAGTTTTTCTGCGGGGGACAGGGATTGGTGATCGGGAACCATGTTCCCGTTCACTGATCCTACGGCTACCGGGGGACACCACAGGGGCACGCCCGCGAGAGCGCGCGGGAGCGCAGCACAGCAGCTGCCCGGATGTGAGCTTCACGTCCAGGCGCCCGAAATGGTTAAAGAAATAAATTTAAAAAGAAGACAGGTTGGAATAGCCAGATAGTGGAGCCCGGACAGCGTGGTGTTCTACATCTTGAGCTATACCAGCCCACATGATGGGACTCATCTGCACCTCTAGTGCCCAGGAGGAGATGGGGGGGGGGGGGGGGGGTCAGGGGCATGCTCCCCAGTAGATTAAACTGATCAGTCATTGGACAATACAAATTGCATGTGTTTATGCACCCTAAAGGTGACCACTAACAGTACAATTTTTACCAAACAGTTGTTAGAACGATCAGATAATCAATATCCGATTGACAGAAAATTAACTCAAATAATGTTCTCAACTGCAAACAATTCTAAAAGTGATTGTAGGATGGCAATTTTGGTGTTTGAAAAAAAGTTTTTATAATCGCTTTTAAGCAAAGAATCGTTTGAGCAATTGGATGAATTGATTGGAAATAATATGTTGTAATTCATCTATTTTTTCATCAACTAGCCAAACTGTACTTCCTAGCCATCACATCTAATTATAAAAAACTTTTTTTTAATCACAAAATTGCTGTGGAACAAATTGTTTAAGAATTGTTTGCTGTCGAATGGGAACATCAAACGAGTTTATTTTCTGCCAATCTGATCCCAATTTCTGATTGGTGAAACAATTATTCACTAAAAATTAGACCATTAGTGGCCATCTTTAGGGTGCATACACACATCCAATTTTGATTGTCCAATCATTGCCCAATTTTTCCCACTTCCAGACAGCTTGCCTGCGCAATCTGTTCAGAGCATTTAAAATCTGTTTGCCCTCATACTAAATGCAAGTGGTAAAATTGGCCAAACATTCTTCAATCAAAATTGGATGTGTGTATGCAACTCAAGGCAGGAGTCACACTAGACTAAAGCTTAATACACACTTTCAATGATTATTGACTATTCTTACCACCTCTATTTAGTTTATGGGTAACAGCTATTAAATACTATGAGCAGATTATCTAAGTAAGCTCTCATATTACATGGAGTTGGTAAAATTGGTCAATGCTTGACCAATCATAATTGAAAGTGTGTATCAGGTCTTAGAGTGACACTGAAGTGAAAAAACAAACAGAAAACTGATATAATTAATTGTATGTGTAGTACAGATAATCAACCTCCCTGGCGGTACATTTCTGTCTGGAGTCAAAAGCGGGCCAAGCGGCACATTTTTTTAAAGAGCTTTAGGCATCCAATTCTTAAGTCATAACTCACCAAAATATGACAGAATAAAAGCCTGGTAGCCATTCTGCATACAAATAAAAGACTATAACACAAATTTGTGGAATTAATTCAATTTATGAATAAACTTAAAAAATTGCGAAACTGTACAAATAAGGCAGGCAGAGAGTAGTAAAAATCCAGGCAGAGGTCAGTGCATGCGGCAGGCAGAGAGTAGTCAAATTCCAGGCAGAGGTCGGTGCATGCGGCAGGCAGAGAGTAGTCAAAATCCAGGCAGAGGTCAGTGCATGCGGCAGGCAGAGAGTAGTCAAATTCCAGGCAGAGGTCGGTGCATGCGGCAGGCAGAGAGTAGTCAAATTCCAGGCAGAGGTCGGTGCATGCGGCAGGCAGAGAGTAGTCAAAATTCAGGCAGAGGTCAGTGCAGGCGGCAGGCAGAGAGTAGTCAAATTCCAGGCAGAGGTCAGTGCATGCGGCAGGCAGAGAGTAGTCAAAATCCAGGCAGAGGTCGGTGCATGCGGCAGGCAGAGAGTAGTCAAAATCCAGGCAGAGGTCGGTGCAGGTGGCAGGCAGAGAGTAGTCAAATTCCAGGCAGAGGTCGGTGCATGCGGCAGGCAGAGAGTAGTCAAAATCCAGGCAGAGGTCAGTGCAGGCGGCAGGCAGAGAGTAGTCAAATTCCAGGCAGAGGTCAGTGCATGCGGCAGGCAGAGAGTAGTCAAAATCCAGGCAGAGGTCGGTGCATGCGGCAGGCAGAGAGTAGTCAAAATCCAGGCAGAGGTCGGTGCAGGTGGCAGGCAGAGAGTAGTCAAAATCCAGGCAGAGGTCAGTGCAGGCAGCAGGTAGAGAGTAGTCAACATCCAGGCAGAGGTCAGTGCAGGCGGCAGGCAGAGAGTAGTCAAAATCCAGGCAGAGGTCGGTGCAGGCGGCAGGCAGAGAGTAGTCAAAATCCAGGCAGAGGTCAGTGCAGGCGGCAGGCAGAGAGTAGTCAAAATCCACGCATAAAATGGTAACAGTAAGGTGGAAGCTCTTCGTTCAGAAGGGGAGAGATCAAATTACAACTTGTGATTAGAGACAAATGAGGAGGAATCGGACAGGCTAAACTCTCTATATACATGCAGGCAGCATTTCTCTGTTTACCTTCTGTCCTGTGCAGCAGATCGGGTCTATACTAGCAGCCAGGCTTGAACAGAATGTACAGTGCAGGGAAAGTCCTGTCCTGCTAGTCATTTCACCTCCAGTCTGCTTCCCTAGTAAAATGATTCAAAGATTCGGTTCAAAGATCCGGATCTTTTCAATGATCTGATTCGAATCATCCGAATCCTTGAAAAGATCCGGACTTCCCATCTCTAGAAAACAGAGAGCCGAGCAGCTCTTCCTCGTTTCCGTTTTCTGTGCACGGCAGTATGTATATGAGGAGTTGCAAGGGCGGCAGTGGAGATCACCCGCTGATGTTGCAAGGTGATTGTCCTGTTAGGAAATCTGGCTCTGATGTGGCGAGGATGAGCGGGCCCCGGGCCCGGTTGCACAGGCGACTGCTGCAACCGTGGTCCCTACACCCCAGGCCGTTGCTACACAAACAGCTGTTTGCGGTGCGTTACACAGTGAGTTTGGTGTGTCAGTGTGAAGCAGAACTTTAATTACACTCCCTGATGTATACACACACGCAAGATGTTTTAAAGCACTTTAGGCCTCCAATTTAGCAATGCAATGTGATTCTGCCCTTAAAACCCTGCTGTGCGTCAAATCCAAATTTTTCCCCGGGACTTTTGGTGTGTATCCCACTCCGCCATGCCCCCCTCCAGGTGTTAGACCCCTTGAAACATCTTTTCCATCACTTTTCTGGTCAGAATTACTAGGGGAAGCCTCCCGGGAGAGATGTCTGCAGATCGTGCTGCCGATGCCGCTGAGTAGGTGAGTGTCTCTGCGCTAACTTTTCATTTACAGGTGTAGCTGACATGCTGGAGGTGGAGGACCACACAGCAGACTACACAGCGCTGGAATCCATAGAAAGGTGAGTTGCTCTGCAGTTATTGTTACCGGGGGAGAGCGTTGACATGGGGGGGGGGGGGGGGGGGGGACAGAGGGCAGGATGGGGACTGGGGGGCACACACAATACAATACAATACAATAACATTTGTAAAGCGCTTTTCTCCCATAGGACTCAAAGCGCATATGGACATGCACAGGAGGGGGCACACACAGGAGGACAGGAGGGGGACACAGGGACTGGAGGACCACACAGGGGGGGTGAAGGGGACACAGGGACTAGAGGACCACACAGGGGGGGTGAAGGGGACACAGAAACACACACAAGGGGGGCAGGAGGGGACACAGACACACACACACACACACAGGGGGACAGGAGTGGACACAAGGGGCCTAGAGGACCACAGAGGGGGGCTGGAGGAGACACACAGGACATGAGGGGACACATGGGGCAAGATAGAGTGACCAGACGTCCCGGATTGCCCGGGACACGTCCCGGATTCGGGGTCCGCTGTCCCAGGCTTAATGAGGTCCCGGGAAACGTCCCGCTTTCAGCAGCGGGACGTCCCGGCCTCGGGACTCTGGCCACTCTCTCCTCAATGAACTGGCAGCGGCGTCTATAGACGCCGTGCCAGTTCATTGCCCGCAGCCCCGCTCCAGCCTCCTCTTCCGGTGTCTGTTTCCGACACCGGCAGGCGAGCAGGGCTACGGCAAGATGGCTGCCGAAGCCCTGTACTGGAGACCTATTTGTGTCACTAGTACAGGGCTTCGGGCGCCATCTTGCCGTAGCCCTGTCAGCGCGGGAGAGAAGAGCAGGAGGAGGAAGACGGTCCCGGGACGGAGCAGCGCGCCAGAGGTTGGACACTTCTGCCAGGTGAGTAAATGCTTTCTTTTCCAGGTGAAATGTTTGCCCGCATTGTTTCTTTTCCAGGTGAAATGTTTGCCCGCATTGTTTCTTTTCCAGGTGAAATGTTTGCCCGCATTGTTTCTTTTCCAGGTGAAATGTTTGCCCGCATTGTTTCTTTTCCAGGTGAAATGTTTGCCCGCATTGTTTCTTTTCCAGGTGAAATGTTTGCCCGCATTGTTTCTTTTCCAGGTGAAATGTTTGCCCGCATTGTTTCTTTTCCAGGTGAAATGTTTGCCCGCATTGTTTCTTTTCTGGTGAAATGTTTGCCCGCATTGTTTCTTTTCCAGGTGAAATGTTTGCCCGCATTGTTTCTTTTCTGGTGAAATGTTTGCCCGCATTGTTTCTTTTCTGGTGAAATGTTTGCCCGCATTGTTTCTTTTCTAGTGAAATGTTATTGTTTGCCCGCATTGTTTCTTTTCTGGCGAAATGTTTGCCTGCAGTGCGTTTCTTTTCTGGCAAAATGTTTGCCCGCAGTGCGTTTCTTTTCTGGCGAAATGTTTGCCGCATTGCGTTTCTTTTCTGGTGAAATGTTTGGCCGCAGTGCGTTTCTTTTCTGGTGAAATGTTTGCCCGCAGTGCGTTTCTTTTCTGGCGAAATGTTTGCCCGCATTGCGTTTCTTTTCTGGCGAAATGTTTGCCCGCAGTGCGTTTCTTTTCTGGCGAAATGTTTGCCCGCATTGCGTTTCTTTTCTGGTGAAATGTTTGGCCGCAGTGCGTTTCTTTTCTGGTGAAATGTTTGCCCGCAGTGCGTTTCTTTTCTGGTGAAATGTTTGGCCGCATTGCGTTTCTTTTCTGGTGAAATGTTTGCCCGCAGTGCGTTTATTTTGTACTGACATGTTGCCCGCATTGCGTTTATTTTGTACTGACATGTTTGCCCGCATTGCATTTATTTTATACTGACATGTTGCCTATTGCGTTTATTTTCTGGTGTCCGGGGTAACTGTTACTGCATTTATTATTTAATGGTCATAGATGGCTATGTTTGCTGCTTTGTGGTTACGGTATACTATTAGCATCACACAGTTTCTGCACACCCATGATACAAAGTCTCGTTTGTCCACATCATGGCGTAAACACTGCTTTCTTATGCCTCGCTGTTACATCATTACGTTAGCTCCGCCCATACAATGTCATGGCCACGCCCATTTTTCCGGCGCGGCGCGCTGCGCGCGCCGCCCCCCCCCCCCACGCCTCCCCCTCCCCCCCCGTCCCAGGTTGGACCCACAAAAATATGGTCACTCTAGGCAAGAGGATCACACAAGGTGGCAGGAAGGGATGCCACACACAGGGGGACAGAAAGGGACACATAGTGGACACAAGAGGACAATGGGGAGAACATGTACTGTACAATACGCTCCTGGAATATGGACGCACCAGGTTTAGTATATACTGTATACATTTTTTTCCCCAGATTATTGCCCTCTAAACCTAGGTGCGTCTTATATTCCAGAGCGTCTTATATTCCGAAAAATACGGTAGTGTTTGTAGTTTTGCAAGTTCGCCTGCCCATTGAAGTCTATGGCAGTTCGCAAAGTTCGCGAACATTTTTCGCATGTTCGCGTTCGAGGTTTGCAAACCTAAAATCGGAGGTTCGAGCCAACTCTACTCTGGTGTGCTGTTTTTTCGGGGGTTTTTTTTTTACTAAAACTCCATGCAAAACACAGTTCACCAGAAAAGCATATTATTTAGTGGGCTGTGTGCAAAATTAAATCACCATTTGTAAAAACCTCTTATGACTTACAAATATAGATCCTATCTCATAACAGCTCTCTGTGATGCTGTGAGCAGGGCCGCCATCAGGAGGGATGAGCTATCACTGCAGTGATGGGCCTGGGATTCCCCAAGGGCCCGGGGGGGGGGGGGCAGGCCCCCCATCCAACACGCTGGCTCACCCATCACTATCATATAGTCAGCATCAGTGCTCTGCCTATATCGGGGAAGGTTACAGCTTCGCTTCACCCTGTAGTCATCTGCAGGCTGTCTCCTCAGAGCCTGTTTCCTAGTGTTCAAAACCAGGGATGCTCGGATAGTGCTTTTTAAAATCCGAATTGATCCGGATACCCAGATATCCGGATCCGGTTTGGATATCCGAATACGGCCTTTTAGATATCCGCGTGAACGCGGATATCCAACCTATTCGGATATCTGGATAGAAAAACCGGAAGTGCCCTTTAAATAGCTTTTAAAAGGTGTTTTGAGGGTAAATGAGGCATGTATCATCATTATTTAGCAAAGGGGAACACTAATTGATGATGTGGGGACTTCAAATCCCCCCCCCCCCCCCCAAAAAATGGCTGTCAATTAACATCAGGACTAGGTTCCAGACAGCGGTCGTGCAGCTCACATTGTGTCCAAAGTCCAACCGCACAACTGGGACATGACAGTTTTCAGCCAAAACACCTCCAAAAAATTATGCAGCAATTGTGTTTTGGGTTAAATATAGGTGGTATCAGTGGCCTGTGGCACCCTGGCGGTGGGAGCTGCACAGGCAGCAGGAGCAGGGCAATGCAGCAGCAGCAGGTGTAACGTGTGCCAGGAGCATGCCGGACGTGGCACTTGGCACGTGGCACTTGCCACTTGTCACGTGGCACTTGGCAAGTGCCACGTGACACTTGCCAAGTGCCGAGTGACAGACAGCAGAGGAGAAGACACTAGTGCACACTAACACATGAATGAATTAACAATAGTGTAGTGATAGTGAAGGGGTTAATCACTGAGCTTATCACTGTGTACAGCCCTTGGCCCAGCAGCACTGCAGCTGTGCAGCACACACTCTGTCACACTATGAGACATCAATCAAGCTAATTAACAATTACTATAGAGTAGTGAAGGGCAGGGCCGGGCCGAGGCAGAGGCTGGAGAGGCTCCAGCCTCAGGGCGCAGTGTAGGAGGGGGTGCACAATTCATTCAGCTGTCATTCCCAATTGTGTTTGAACTAGAAAGAAATAAGAAAAGGGGATACATGACAGTGACTGCAAGCCAGATAACTAGAGATTAAGATGTTGGGGAGGTTGGGGGCCCTAGGGCACCTATTAGTCTAATAGCAATCAGTGTGTGACGGCCGGGGTGGGAGGGATGGAGGGGCGCACTTTGCTGTCTCAGCCTTGGGTGCTGAAGGACCTTGTGCCGGCTCTGGTGAAGGGGTTAATCAATGAACAGCTTTAGGTTTATAACTGTGTACAGGCAGCCCTTGGTAGTCCACCAGCCCTGGAGCATGTCTCTCAGGAAGCATTCAGCAAGCCAGAACGATCCGTCTCATCATGGCAGCCCTCCTTATTATTATACCAGGGGGGCTGGCCAGTGTTCCTTTCTGTGATTGGGTGCCAGGGCTTAGGCTGGGAGGCCTCTGATTGGCTCAGTGAGGTGAGGTGGGGCTGGCCAGGGTTCCCCTCTGTGATTGGTTGCTAGGGCTGCTTCTGCTGGGAGCCCTCTGATTGGCTCCAGGACGTCATCACCTTAGTTACAGTATTTCGGATCCGGATATTCGCAGATATCCGGGTCATGCGTCAAACTATCCGCAGATAGCTATCCGGATTTGGGCCCAACTATCTGGAATCCGGATCCGGCCGGATAGCATAAAAATGGTCGGATATCCGGGTTACCCGGATATCCGGAATCTGGATGAGCATCCCTGTTCAAATCAATTCTGTATATTTCAGTCAGGCGCTGAGGAGACAGCCTGCAGAGTGGAAGGGTCCTTTGACTTTGAAGTTTAGCCATCCCGGGAATATGCTGAACGCTGATATGAAATCAATGAAGCTGGGGGGGCATCCCTGGGAAGCAGAAGTGGGGAGTAACAAGTTAGCTGTCACTCAAATCAAATCAAATGAAATCAAAGATAGCTTTATTGGCATGACCAAGATACATTACAGGTATTGCCAAAGCAAGGGGAAAAGGGGGACATGGAAGAGGGGTGGGGTAGGGTGACAATGGCTAAGCAGTCTGTGGACATTTTTTAGGTTTACAGTTCCGTTAGGCTCCTCTCAGTCTGTGGCATGCTGTGACATAGTGTGCAGCGATTGTCACTGTGGATTCCTCTTCTCCCTGTAGGATATATGTTTTTCTCTCATCTTCTAGTGTGAGAAAGTCTGGGAATAGTTCCAATAATTTCTTAAAGTAAGTGTCCCTGGTTGCAGTATATTTGGGGCAGTGCAGCAGGAAGTGGCTTTCATCCTCAAGGGTCTTCTGCTCACAGTGTTGGCATAGTCTCTCCTCCCTAGGTTTGTACATCTGTCTGTGTCTCCCAGACACAGACACTCCTGTTAAAGGAATGAGCCGGAATGCGATTTATCTGGCTGGTCAAGAATCATGGAATCAGCCCCCTCTTCTTCACACAGACCTGACCTGATCTTATCTTCTGCATTCCATCATCTGCTGCTCTCCAGGTAAGGGGAGGGGGTACTTAACCCCTTCATAAACTTAGTTGCTACAAGCCCCTGCCATGACTTTTTCAGGAAGTTTAATACATTGCTGATTTGCTATGTGTGTGCTCGTCTGTGAGTGTGCGTGCGCGTCTGTGTGTGTGATGTGTATGTGTGTGTGCATGCATGTCTGTGTATGTATGTGTGCGCGTGTGTCTCTGTGTGTGCTTAGTGCTTGTGTGCACGCGTCTGTGTGTGTGGTGTGTGTGTGTGTGTGTGTATGTGTGCGTGTCTGTATGTAGTGTGTGTGTGCATCTGTGTGTGTGTGTGCGTGTCTGTGTGTGTGATGTATATGTGTGTGTGCATGCATGTCTGTGCATGTATGTGTTCGGGTGTGTCTCGGTGTGTGTGCTTAGTGCGTGTGTGCACGCGTCTGTGTGTGTGGTGTGTGTGTGTGGTGTGTGTGTGTGCGTGTCTGTATGTAGTGTGTGTGCATCTGTGTGTGTGCTTAGTGCGTGTGTGCACGCGTCTGTGTGTGTGGTGTGTGTGTGTGTGTGTATGTGTGTGTGCGTGTCTGTATGTAGTGTGTGTGTGCATCTGTGTGTGTGCGTGCGTGTCTGTGTGTGTGATGTGTATGTGTGTGTGCATGCGTGTTTGTGTATGTATGTGTGTGCGTGCGTCTCTGTGTGTGCTATGTGTGTGTGTGTGCATGCAGTGTGTATGTGTGCGTGTCTGTAGTGTGTGTGTGTGTGTGTGTGTGCGCACGCGTCTGTGTGTGTAGTGTGTGTGTGTGCAGTGTGTATGTGTGCGTGTCTGTATGTAGTATGTGTGTGCGTCTGTGCGTGTGCAGTGTGTGTGTATGTATGTGTATGTATGTGTGTGTGTGTGTTTGTATGTAGTGTGTGTGCTCATGTGTGTATGTTTGTGTAGTTAGCAGGGCTGTGGAGTCGAGGAGACGGAGCCATTTTGGGTACCTGGAGTCGGTGTGTGTGTGCTGTGTTGTGTGTATGTGTGCGTGTCTTTATGTAGTGTGTGCTCATATGTGTGTGTGCACGCGTCTGTGTGTGTAGTGTGTGTGTGTCTGTGTATGTTTGTGTGTGTGTGCGTGCGTCTGTGTGTGTGCAGTGTGAATGTATGTGTGTGTGCGTGCCTGTATGTAGTGTGCGTCTGTGTGTGTAGTGTGTGTGTGTTTGTGTATGTGTGCGCGTGTGTGTGCGTTCGTCGGTGTGTGTATGTATGTGTGTGTAGTGTGCAGGGCTGTGCAGTCGGAGTCGAGGAGTCAGAGCAATTTTGGGTGCCTGGAGTCTCCGAGTCGGTGGTTTCAATAAACTGAGAAGTCGGAGTCCATAGGCTTTGTAAAACTTAGACTACGGAGTTAAGGAGTCGGATTCGAAGCATTTTTGGGTACCTGGAGTCGGAGGTTTCATAAACTGAGGAGTCGGAGTCAGATGATTTTTGTACATAGGAGAAAACTTAGGAGAAAAAGTGAATTGAAGAGGGCCCAGCTGGGCCCGTATGCAACTAACTTTTTCTCCTGAGGTCTCTTTAAAATACATTTTCAGCACTTTGCAATTGAAAAAGTTCCAAAAAGCAGGTGAAAAAGTACTGACAAATTATTTTCAGTACTTTCTTGTTTGTAAGTCGTGTAGAAGGTATTTAATTGACAAGGGACCACATGCAATTCACTTTTTCACTTGAGTTTTCACCTAGGAGATAATTGTTCATCTTCTCTTTAAAGAGAACCCGAGGTGTGTTTAAAGACTGTTATCTGCATACAGAGGCTGGATCTGCCTATACAGCACAGCCTCTGTTGCTACCCCAAACCCCACTAAGGTCCCCCTGCACTCTGCAATCCCTCATAAATCACAGCCGTGCTGTGAGGCTCTTTTTACATCTGTAGTGTCAGTCTCAGCTGCTCCCCCGCCCCCTGCATAGCTCCGATCCCTGCCCCCGTCCCTTCCCTCCAATCAGCAGGGAGGGAAGGGATGCAGGCGGGGACTGGAGTTCTGCAGGAGGCGGGGAGAGCAGCAGACTGACACTATAGAGATAAACACAGCCAGCTCTGACAAGCTGTTTGTCAGCAGCGTGGCTGTGATTTATGAGGGATTGCAGAGTGCAGGGGGACCTTAGGGGGGTTTGGGATAGCAACAGAGGCTGGGCTGTATAAGCAGATCCAGCCTCTGTATGCAGATAATATTCTTCAAACCCACCTCGGGTTCTCTTTAAAATAACTTTTCAACATGTAACAAATGAAAAAGTACTAAAAGTTGAAGTAAAAGTACTATCAAAAATGACCTTGAGTATTTTCTTGCTTGCTGGCGGTTTAAAATGCATTTTATTGACAAGGTGTAAATATACTGTATCAACCTGGAGGATAATAAGGAGGAAAAGTGAATTGCATTTGGGTCCCCTCTCCTGGGTGATATTTTTTTCAAACTTGTCAATAAGATAGAAAAAAATTATTTTGATACTACTACTATTTTTTTTTTTTTTTTACCTATTTTTGGTACTTTTTCAATTGCAGAGTGCTGAAAAGCTATTTTAAGATAAGATGAAAATGTTTCTCCTAGGAGAAAACTCAGGAGAAAAAAAGTTAATTGCATATGGGCCCTGGATCCATATGCAATTCACTTTTCTTCTGAGTTTTCTCCTAGGTGATATTTTTACAACATTTCACAAAATGCCCTTTAAGCCACCATCAATCAAGAAAACACTCCATAATAAATTTGATAGTACTTTTTCATCAACTTTGTGTACTTTTTCCAATGGTAAAATGTTGAAAAGTTAGTTTATAGAGAAGATGAAAGTGATTTGCATATGGGTACAGGTGTTGATTCTGCTTACTTTAGAATCTACAGCAAACAAACATTCCACAGTAATACCAGCAGTAAGGATGCCCCTACCTGTGATACATTTAAGAATGTGAATCAGGGTGAAGAAAACTTGTACAATGGGCAAAGACTGACTAGATAATTTATAAATGAATATTGTATTATTCATCAAGTTTCATTCAGTAAAGTCCTGCTTTAACCACTTGCCGACCGCCCACAGCCCATGGGCGGCGGCAAAGTGGACGCCTTAAGGACCGCAATACGCCTATCGGCGGCGGGTCCTGTAGGCGTATACTGGCGGCCAGAGCCGGGACAAGGTATTCCAGCACCCAAGGCTGAGACACCAAAGTGCGCCCCTCCATCCCTCCCACCCCAGTCATCACACACTGATTGCTATTAGACTAAGAGGCGCCACAGGGCCCACAACCTCCCCAACACCTTAATATCTAGTTATATGGCTTGCAGTCACTGCCATGTATCCCCTTTTCTTATTTCTTTCTGCTTCAAACACAATTAGGAATGACAGCTGAATGAATTCTGCGCCCCCTCCTACACTGCGCCCTGAGGCTGGAGCCTCTCCAGCCTATGCCTCGGCCCGGCCCTGCTGATTGCTATTAGACTAAGAGGTGCCACAGGGCCCACAACCTCCCCAACACCTTAATATCTAGTTATCTGGCTTGCAGTCACTGCCATGTATCCCCTTTTCTTATTTCTTTCTGCTTCAAGCACAATTAGGAATGACAGCTGAATGAATTGTGCTCCCCCTCCTACACTGCGCCCTGAGGCTGGAGCCTCTCCAGCCTATGCCTCGGCCCGGCCCTGCTGGCGGCCGCCGGCAACAGCCTCTGCCCACCTGGCGCAGTAACCCGCTGGCCAATTAGCAGCGCCTGCGGGTTTTAAAATTACGATCTGGCCAATAGAAAAGGTATAATATACTTTGTTTATGTAACAAAGTGTATTACACAGGCTGCCGCCTCCCCTGGTGGTCTCTTCCTTCGTTCAGAGAGGATGGCAGCCCTGTAAGTGCAATCACACACACACACTTTCACACACACAGACGGGGGGTCTGTGTGTGTGATCGCCCACCCCAGCCCTCATACGCCCCCCCCCCCCCCCGATCACCCCAGCACGCCCCTAAAAACCCATCAATCACCCCCTGGCACTGTCAACGCTATCCCCTAGATTAGGTCCCTAACTGCCCCCTAAGGGCCCCTGATCCCCCCCCTACCCTCAGATCCCCCCAGACCCCCCCAGACCACCCCCTTGTATACTGTATACATTTGTATACAGCTGCCTTACCCACTGATCACCTGTCTATCACCTGTCTCTCACCCCTTGTCACCACCACCCATCAGAGCAGACCCTAAACTGTCCCTTGGGGGCACCTGCTCACCCGCCCAGACACTCAGATTGCCCTCAGACCCCCCCCCTCCTGATAACCTCCCCAGTGCATTGTTTACATCTATTCTCCCCTGTAATCACTCACTGATCTCCCATCTTCACCCCCTGTGTCTGCCACCCATCAGATCAGGACCCAGTCTGCCCCGTGCAGGCACCTAATCAAACCCCCCTCAGATCGCCCTCAGACCCCCTCCCGCCCCCCTCCCCATCACCTTCCCAGTGCATTGTATTTGATTGTGCTGTAACTGGATTTGATTGTGCTGTAATTGTATTTGATTGTCCCGTGATCGACTTTGATTGTCCCGTGATCGGCTTTGATTGTCCCGTGATCGGCTTTGATTGTCTCGTGATTGTATGTTATTGTCCCATGATTTGAGTGCCCTGTGATTGCCCTGTGATTGGCTTTGTTTTCTCGTGATTGGCTTTGATTGTCTCGTGATTGGCTTTTGATTGTCCCGTGATTGGAGTGCCCCATGATTGCCCTGTGATTGGCCTGTGATTGGAGTGCCCCGTGATTGCCCTGTGATTGGCCTGTGATTGCCCTGCGATTGCCTTTGATTACTTTGTGATTGGCTTAGATTGGCTTTGTTGGCCTTGTTTTCTCGTGATTGGCTTTTATTGTCCCGTGATTGTTTCTGATTGCCTCTGATTCCCCACTTGTTACCACCCCCCCCCCCACCCCCCCCCCCCCCCCCCCCCCCCACACACACACACACACACTCCCCAGATCACCCCCCTGTCACTATCCTAGTGATCAAAAACAGTGATCAGTGAAAACTGTCACTTTTTTAGTATCACTAGTGTTAGCAGTTAGGCCAGTTAGTTAGGCCCCTTTGTTAGTGTCAGTTAGTGCTCAGCCCACTGCACCACAGTCACTAATTAGCGTCATCACTGTCCCTAATCAACATTGGTACTATATAGTATCTGTAAGTGATCATTACTGATCGCAGTCAGATCTATATTAGGGTCACTAGGATTAGAGATGAGCCGAATGGTTCGCACGCGAACGGTTCCAGGCGAACTTTGGGTAGTTCGCCTTCGCAAGCGAAAGCGAACTTTCCCGAAAGTTCGGTTTGCCCCATAATGCTCCATTAGAGTCAACTTTGACCCTCTACATCACGGTCAGCAGGCACATTGTAGCCGATCAAGCTACACTCAGTCCTGGAGCCACTCCCCCTGTATATAAGACAGGGAGCGCCGGCCATTACACTCACTCATGTGCCTGCTATAGTGAGAGTAGAGTGAGGTGCTGCAGACCATTTCTCCTAGGGAAAGATTAGTTAGCTTGCTCCTGGCTGATTCTTAGTGCTATATTAGCACCCAGCAACTGCTCTTTTGAGAGCTAATCCTGTTCTTGTAAAAAAAAAAAAATGTCTGTGTATCACTGACACTTGTGTTGCATTATAGACAGCCTTGACAATTCATACTGTGTTTGTGCCAGCCCAGGCCTAACACAATCAGACAGTGAGTCAGTGACTAGTGACACTGACTACCTGTGTCAGTCAGCTGCACATTGTGTAATACCCATTATTACTGGACTCCAGTGGTGCTCAGCAGAGCTCGAATATTCGAGTAGCTTGAATATTCGAGCTCTTTTTCAGCTATTCGAGCTCGGTATTCGAGCTCCGAATAGCTGGAGCTATTCGAATGGGCTATCCGAGTACACTCGAATAGCCCATTCACTATTCGAGCTATTCGAGCAACCCGGCGCTATTCGAGCTCGGTACCGAGCTCGAATAGCGTCATAGCCCAGATTGATGTCCTTAGAGCCAATCAGAGGGCTCCCAGGCCCTCTGACGGCAGCCAATCACAGAGGGGGACCCTGGCCAGCCCCTACCCTATAAATAGCGGCCGCCATGTTCCGTTTCTCCGTGCTTGCCTGAGACTTGTACAGAGAGAGAGTTGCTCCTTTGTGCTTTGGCTTAGCAAGAGCTCTATTGTGGTCATTTACCTAGCGTTTTTGCTCACATACACCTCCTATACACACCTATATTGTTGTTAGTTATTTAGACATTGTATTTTAGTTAGTAGCTTGTGTGTTACATTAGAGACAGGCAGCTGCTGCAAGCTTACAGGTTTAGGCCTCAGGGGGGCCTTGCCTCTGTGGGCAGCTGTCCTCTGTTTATTTCTCTCATCTATACCAGTATTTCTGCTGTCCTTTACTAATAGTATTGTAGTTATACTGTACTAGGAGTAGGACACTCACTGACTGTCACTGTTTATAGGCTACTAGCTAGCTCCTGCGTGTGTGCACTCACTCACTGTCTGTGTGTACACACACTCTATTTCCTTCTGATTACTGATAGATTATTGTTAGTTAGTTGTACTTACTTACTACTTACTCTTACTGTACCCGTAGGGACTCTCACTGTCACTGTTCATATAGGCTACTAGCTCCTGCGTGTGCGCACTGCACTCACTGTCTGAGTGTACACACACAACACACACTCTATTTCCTTCTGATCGCTGATTGCTTATCGTAATTAGTTAGTTGTACTTACTGTTACTACTTACTCTTACTGTACTAGGAGTCTAGGACACTCAGTCACTGTCCATAGGCTACTAGCTCCTGCGTGCGTGCACTCACTGTCTGAGTGTACACACACAACACACACTCTATTTCCTTCTGATCGCTGATTGATTATCGTAATTAGTTAGTTCTACTTACTTACTGTTACTACTTACTCTTACTGTACTAGGAGTCTAGGACACTCAGTCACTGTGTTCATAGGCTACTAGCTCCTGCGTGCGTGCACTCACTGTCTGAGTGTACACACACCCACACTCCATTTCCTTCTGATCGCTGATTGATTATTGTAATTAGTTAGTTCTACTTACTGTTACTACTTACTCTTACTGTACTAGGAGTCTAGGACACTCAGTCACTGTGTTCATAGGCTACTAGCTCCTGCGTGCGTGCACTCACTGTCTGAGTGTACACACACCCACACTCCATTTCCTTCTGATCGCTGATTGATTATTGTAATTAGTTAGTTCTACTTACTGTTACTAATTACTCTTGCTGTACTAGGAGTCTAGGACACTCAGTCACTGTTCATAGGCTACTAGCTCCTGCGTGCGTGCGTGCACTCACTGTCTGAGTGTACACACACAACACACACTCTATTTCCTTCTGATCGCTGATTGATTATCGTAATTAGTTAGTTGTACTTACTGTTACTACTTACTCTTACTGTACTAGGAGTCTAGGACACTCAGTCACTGTCCATAGGCTACTAGCTCCTGCGTGCGTGCACTCACTGTCTGAGTGTACACACACCACCCACACTCTATTTCCTTCTGATCGCTGATTGAATATTGTAATTAGTTAGTTCTACTTACTGTTACTACTTACTCTTACTGTACTAGGAGTCTAGGACACTCAGTCACTGTGTTCATAGGCTACTAGCTCCTGCGTGCGTGCACTCACTGTCTGAGTGTACACACACAACACACACTCTATTTCCTTCTGATCGCTGATTGATTATTGTAATTAGTTAGTTCTACTTACTGTTACTACTTACTCTTACTGTACTAGGAGTCTAGGACACTCAGTCACTGTGTTCATAGGCTACTAGCTCCTGCGTGCGTGCACTCACTGTCTGAGTGTACACACACCCACACTCCATTTCCTTCTGATCGCTGATTGATTATTGTAATTAGTTAGTTCTACTTACTGTTACTACTTACTCTTACTGTACTAGGAGTCTAGGACACTCAGTCACTGTGTTCATAGGCTACTAGCTCCTGCGTGCGTGCACTCACTGTCTGAGTGTACACACACTAAATTTACTTGTGATTACTACTGATTATTGTAACTGCTAGTTGTACTTCCTGACTGTTACTACTTACTTACTGTACTAGGGGACACTCACTCAGTCACCTCACCAACCAACCCACTCCATTAAAGTACCCCACTTTTCACCCGCCCTTTTAAAAAACTTTTGTCTATACGCCCAAAACATTGAAGATGTCTGGAAGTGGCAGCCAGCGCGGCTTGGGCAAGGGGAAGGGCAGCAAGGGAATCAGGAGGAGAGGGAGCAGCATTGTGGCAAGCCGCGGCCGCGGGCGCGCCACCATGCACAGTTCCGCAGCAGCAGCAGCAGCGTCAGTGGCTAACATTCCTCCCATAGCCACTGGCCGTGGACGCCGCCCAGCAGGAGCATCTGCAACTCACGCTGCAGAGACACAGCAGCAGCAGCGTGTAGCACCTGCTCCCATTTTCCTCCAGCCGGGTCGGAAACGTCCCATTGAGTAAAAGGATGCAGACACTGTGGTGCAACTCATGACGGAGGATGAGCAGCCCGCGATCAGCTCTGCATCCGAGGCCTCCACCCTCACCACCACCACCACCACCACCACCACCCCTGTTCGCAGCAGCCGCCCAGCAGGGCCTGGGGAGGAGGTCAGTTCACCATCAGTCGCCGACCTGTCACTCAGCAGTCTTTTTACCCCAGGCACCATCAGGGTATTGTCTGCTGTTGTTGGCGATTTTGAGGAGGAGATGCTGATGGGCACTTTGGGGGAGGAGGGATTGGACAGCAAGACTGTGGCGACAGTCAAGCGTCCCATCCATGCATCAGGAGAGGAGTTTGGGGGGTCATCATCCCAGCAGGACATGTTTCAGGAGGGGCATGATGATGATGACCCGGTGACAGACAGAGACTGGGTGCCACCACCTCCAGGGGATGTCGTCCTCAGCAGCTCTGAGGAGGAGGAGGAGGATGCGCTTGTGGGCCTTGCAAGGAGGCGCATCATTGCAAGCATTGGCAGCGTCCCACAGCCTGCTGGTGTCTCAGGCTCAGCAGCAGCAGCAGCAGCATCAGCCAGTACCACCACCAGCCGCACCCAAGCACCCCCCCCCAACCACCACAGGGAGACAGGCAGCAGCGCTTCCATGCCGTAGGGGGAAGTTTCTGTCACCAATCTGGCGGTTTTTCACCATGCCCACTGTGTACAGCAAGTACGCCACTTGCAACCACTGTCAGCGGAAGTTGAGCAGAGGTGCAGACCCCTTAAAGTTCAGCACCAGCTCGCTCATCAACCACCTTGCGGCTAAACATTTCCACCAGCATGAGGAGTTCCAGAGGCTGAAGGCATCTGCTGCTGGCAGTGGCACCACACCCATCACTGCACAGCCTTCAGCAGCAGCAGCAGCAACAGCAGCCACCCGCCCTCCTGCTCCTCCAGCAGCACCAGCAGGAGTGCGGAAACGCACTGCTCCTCCCCCCTCTGCAACTCCTGCCGCCGACACTGAGGCCTGTTCTGGCAGCCAGTCCTCAGTGGCCTCCTCTGCTGTGTCTGCTGATTCCCGTGTCAGCAAAAGGCCACGCCAGAGCCTTTTGAGCGAGTCCTTCCAGGGGGTGGTTAGGGCTCTGCCTCCCAGCAGCCGTCGCGTGCGGCAGCTGAACGGCTTGCTGGCACGGGCCATGTGCTCCCAACTCCTGCCGTACACGCTCGTGCAGGAGGGGAGCGACATTCGTGCGCTGCTTGCTTGCGCAGCCCCAGACTGGCAGCTCCCCAGCAGACACTTCTTTGCCCGCAAGGCCATTCCTGCACTGCACCGCTTTGTGATGGCCAATGTGGAGCGAGGGCTGGAGCACGCGGTTGGTGAAAGGGTCCACGTCACCATGGACTCCTGGAGCAGCCGCTTCGGGACAGGCCGCTACCTGTCCTTCACTGTCCACTGGGTCAGCTTGGTGGAAGGGGGTGAGGATGGGAGAGCAGCAGCGGGCACAGCAGCAGCAGCAACACAGTGGGTGGTGCCACCCCGCAGGGTCAGGGGAACTGCAGCAGGTTCCTCCGATCCTCTGCCATCCTCCGGCACACCTGGCCAAACCCCCCGCCTCAGCAGCAGCGTGAAGGCCCGCCACTGCCAAGCGCTGCTGCACTTGGTCAGCCTTGGGAAGACCAAGCTGACGGCAACCCATGTGTTGGCCAAACTCCAGGAGCAGGAGAGGATTTGGCTGACCCCCAGAGGCCTCAGAGTCGGAGAGGTGGTGGCCGACAATGGGGCCAATCTGGTTGCCGCAATAGACAGGGGAAACCTGACCCACATCCCCTGTCTTGCCCACGTGCTGAACCTGGTGGTGCAGAAGTTCCTGCGCACCTACCAGGGGATGGGCGAACTGCTGGAAACGACAAGGAATGTTGTGCGTCACTTCCGGCGCTCGGCTGCAGCCTGTGCGAGCCTGGAAGACGTGCAAAAGGAGCTGGATCTGCCACGCCATCGGCTGATCCTTGACGTTCCGACTCGCTGGAACTCCACCCTGGCGATGTTGGAGCGTCTGGTTGAACAGAGGCACGCTGTCAACCAGTACCTTGCCCTGGCCACTGTTTCCGCAGCTCAGAGAAGGGACAAGACCAGCAACATCCCGTCCATCGTCCCCGATGATGACTGGAGGCACATGCAGCAGGTGTGCTTTGTGCTGGCTCCCTTCCTGCAGGCCACAAACATGGTGAGCAGGGACCATGCTATGGTCTGCGAGTGGGTGCCCCTGGTTTCTCTGCTGAACAGGGCCCTCGATGCTTTGCTGGAACAGGGAGCGGCAGCCTTGGACCAGCAGGAGCGGCAACCAGCTGCGCAGTCCACCTCTGAGGGGGAGGAGGAGGAGGACTTGGTGGAGGTCCCTGACCTGGCTGCTGATGAGGGGGATCAGCACAGCGCAGCTGAGTTGGTGCGGGGGTGGAGAGAGGATGAGGCGGCAGAGGAGGAGGATGAGGACAGCACTGACGTCGATGTGCCAGCAGACGTGGCCCGCCTCTTCCCAATGGCAGCGCACATGCTGACATGCCTGCGCAGGGACCCCAGGGTGATCCAGATGAAGCAGAGGGAGGACATCTGGATCAGCATGATGTTGGACCCACGCCTCAAGGGGAAGTTGAGCCAGTTCCTGCCGCCTGCAGGAGGAGACCCAGCGCAACAAATAAGGAGCTTGCAGCAGGCCCTTGTTGAGCGCTTGGAGGAAGCCTTCCCCCAGCCTTCCACCCCCACTGTCCAGCAGCCAGCACAGAGGCAGCAGCAGGTGCCTGCATCCAGCAGCAGCAAGCGCCCCACAGACCTGCTGTCTCTCAGCCACGAGCTCTACAGGACTGTAGAGGCTCCGGCAGCAGTGACTAGAGAGGAGATGCATGCAGCAGCATCCTCCTCCGGTCACAGCCAGCGCCTGACCCGCATGGTGGCTGACTACATGGGGTCGTACAGCGGGCTTGACAGCGATGCCCCTGTTGATCCCATGGAGTATTGGGTCAAGCGCATGGAGATCTGGAGCGAGCTGGCGCAGTACGCCCTGGAAGTGCTGTCCTGCCCCCATTCCAGCGTGCTGTCCGAGCGCTGCTTCAGTGCAGCTGGTGGCGTGGTCACCGAGAAACGCTCACGTCTGTCTCACAAGTCTGTGGACAGACTGACGTTTCTCAAGATGAACCAGGCGTGGGTGGAAGGCTAGTTCCTGGCCCCTGTTGTCGGCGAGAGGGGGACATGAACTGGCTGCCGGAACCATCGTTAATGTGCCTTACCACCCTTTACCACCTCCTGGCTCCTGCTCACTAAGCCAGCCTGGTTCACTTTGACTATTACGTCGCCTGCAGCCACACATTTTACACCTACAGTGGGCTGCTGTGTACTGCCCTTCTGCTGTCTGTCTGTGTTTCCCACTGCCAGGGTACACAGAATTACCTTCTTCTGCTGCCACTCTGCCACCAGCTATTACGTCAAACAATAGCTATATTGGTTGCAAAACCAAAACCAAACAAACCATTAAAAAAAAAAAAGGTTTAATTTTTCTGAGGTGCCCGGGTTGAAAACTGTGTTGTTCCAGTTGTGTATTGGACACAATGTGGGCTGCACGACCGCTGTCTGGGACCTCCTGTTGTGTTTATTTACAGCCCTGGTATCACCGCTAGGTACCAGGGCTATTATGTCACGCTGCCTACCTGCTGCCACACTCACACTGCTCCTCCATACCTCCTCCTGCTGCTGCTGCTGCTGTCTGTCTGTGTTTCCCACTGCCAGGGTACACAGATGATTTACCTTCTGCTGCCACTCTGCCACCAGCTATTACGTCAAACAATAGCTGCTCGCCTACTCCTCCATTCCTCCTCCTGCTGCTGCTGTCTGTCTGTGTTTCCCACTGCCAGGGTACACAGAATTACCTTCTTCTGCTGCCACTCTGCCACCAGCTATTACGTCAAACAATAGCTATATTGGTTGTAAAACCAAAAACCAAAAAACCATAAAAAAAAAAAAAGGTTTAATTTTTCTGAGGTGCCCGGGTTGAAAACTGTGTTGTCCCAGTTGTGTATTGGACACAATGTGGGCTGCACGACCGCTGTCTGGGACCTCCTGTTGTGTTTATTTACAGCCCTGGTATCACCGCTAGGTACCAGGGCTATTATGTCACGCTGCCTACCTGCTGCCACACTCACACTGCTCCTCCATACCTCCTCCTGCTGCTGCTGCTGCTGTCTGTCTGTGTTTCCCACTGCCAGGGTACACAGATGATTTACCTTCTGCTGCCACTCTGCCACCAGCTATTACGTCAAACAATAGCTGCTCGCCTACTCCTCCATTCCTCCTCCTGCTGCTGCTGTCTGTCTGTGTTTCCCACTGCCAGGGTACACAGAATTACCTTCTTCTGCTGCCACTCTGCCACCAGCTATTACGTCAAACAATAGCTATATTGGTTGCAAAACCAAAACCAAACAAACCATTAAAAAAAAAAAAAGGTTTAATTTTTCTGAGGTGCCCGGGTTGAAAACTGTGTTGTCCCAGTTGTGTATTGGACACAATGTGGGCTGCACGACCGCTGTCTGGGACCTCCTGTTGTGTTTATTTACAGCCCTGGTATCACCGCTAGGTACCAGGGCTATTATGTCACGCTGCCTACCTGCTGCCACACTCACACTACTCCTCCATACCTCCTCCTGCTGCTGCTGCTGCTGTCTGTCTGTGTTTCCCACTGCCAGGGTACACTACACAGATGATTTACCTTCTGCTGCCACTCTGCCACCAGCTATTACGTCAAACAATAGCTGCTCACATTACTCCTCCATTCCTCCTGCTGCTGTTGCTGTCTGTCTGTGTTTCCCACTGCCAGGGTACACAGAATTACCTTCTGCTGCCACTCTGCCACCAGCTATTACGTCAAACAATAGCTATATTGGTTGTAAAACCAAAACCAAACAAACCATTAAAAAAAAAAAAAAGGTTTAATTTTTCTGAGGTGCCCGGGTTGAAAACTGTGTTGTCCCAGTTGTGTATTGGACACAATGTGGGCTGCACGACCGCTGTCTGGGACCTCCTGTTGTGTTTATTTACAGCCCTGGTATCACCGCTAGGTACCAGGGCTATTATGTCACGGCGAGCTGCCTGCCTCATTGACTGCCTGCTGCCACACACTCATCCTCCTCCTCCTGCTGCTAAATTTACCTCCTGCTGTCTTTGTGTTTCCACTGCCAGGGAGCACATACAATGGCGCTTCCAACATGCGTGCGCCCACCAGCTATTTGTTATGCTCAAAAATAGCTGCATTTCTTTAAAAAAAAAATTGAAAAGAGAAATACGTGAAGAAGAAGAAGACGATATTGAAAAAGAAGGAGAAGGAGAAGATGAAGATGAAGAAGAAGATGAAGAAGAAGATGAAGAAGATGATGAAGAAGAAGATGAAAAAGAAGAAGAAGATGAAGAAGATGAAGAAGATGAAGAAGAAGAAGATGAAGAAGAAGAAGATGAAGAAGAAGAAGAAGAAGATGAAGAAGATGATGAAGAAGATGAAGAAGAAGAAGAAGAAGAAGAAGATGAAGAAGAAGAAGAAGAAGATGAAGAAGAAGAAGAAGAAGATGAAGAAGAAGAAGAAGATGAAGAAGAAGAAGATGAAGAAGATGAAGATGAAGAAGAAGAAGAAGATGAAGAAGATGAAGATGAAGAAGAAGATGATGAAGAAGAAGAAGATGATGAAGAAGAAGAAGAAGAAGATGATGAAGAAGAAGAAGAAGATGATGAAGAAGAAGAAGAAGAAGAAGAAGAAGACAATATAGAAGAAGAAGAAGAAGATATAGAAGAAGAAGATCTAGAAGAAGAAGAAGAAAGATAAAGAAGAAGAAGAACAAGTATATACAGTAACACTACTGAACAAAATTAAGGACACAACTTCTCTTTCCACATTTTTTTTTAAAGGAACATCCCCACATAATCACTTGCTGTTGTTACTTGGAAAAAAAGATGTTTCTTGCATCATTCACCCTCAAAACAAGTGTTGGAAGCTATTTAAGGCCAATTCGAATAGTCAGCTCGAATAGTGAGCTCGAATACCGACTCGAATAGTGAGCTCGAAGTCCGAGGTCGAATCGAATAGTAAAAATTATTCGACTCGAATATTCGACTGACCTCGAATAATTTACTATTCGAATTCGACCAAACTCGAATTTTAAAAAGGGGTATTTGAGCATCGGCGACAGCTTTTGTAATTCATACTGAGTGCAGTGTCACTGCCAGCCAGGCCCACCACATTCAGTGACTAACTGTATCAGCTGCACATTGTGTAATACCCATTATTACTGGACTTGTGTTGCGACGACAGCTTTTGTAATTCATACTGAGTGCAGTGTCACTGCCAGCCACCACTACTGCTACAACAATATGAAGGCACTAAGCAAGTTACACCACCTCATATGTGTGAGTTAGGCAACAATATGGACGTAATGGAGGAGGATGATGATGATGATGAAGTACCTGCTGTTAGTGCAGTTTTGGAGGTGTCTGAGGAAAGCGAAACTGGGCAGGATGATTATGATGACGATTATATGGATGCCACGTATGTTCCTAATAGAAGAGATGAACAGGGGGACAGTTCGGAGGGGGAGTCAGAGAGGAGTAGGAGGAGACGAGTTCCTGGAGGAAGCAGGGGGAGCTCGTCCTCAGAAACAGCTGGTGGCAGTGTCCAGTGTCATGTATTGCAGCTATGGACAGCCAGCCAACATGCCCTTCAACGTCAGCTGCTGACTCTGAGGCCACCATAGTGCCATCACCCCAGGGGGGCTCAGCGGTGTGGACATTTTTTAGCGTGTCTGCCTCAGATCGGAGTAAAACCATCTGTTCTCTCTGTCTCCAAAAAACTGAGCCGTGGAAAGGCCAACACTCACATAGGGACAAGTGCCTTATGAAGGCACCTGGAGAAAAGGCACAAACAGCAATGGGAAGAACACCTGAGCAAAACCACACAAAAGAAAAGCCACCCTCCTTCTCCTCTTCCTTCTTCAGGTGCAGCATCTTCAGCCGCTTTCTCCCTTGCACCTTGGTGTATGTAAAGGAAATGTTTGAGCGGAAGAAGCCAATTTGTGCCAGTCATCCCCTTGCCCGCCATCTGACAGCTGGCGTGGCGGAACTAATAGCTCGCCAGCTGTTACCATACAAGCTGGTGGACTCTGAGGCTTTCCGTAAATTTGTGGCCATTGGGACACCGCAGTGGAAGATACCAGGCCGCCCTTATTTTTATAGAAAGGCTATGCCCAAACTGTACTGTGAAGTTGAGAGGTAAGTGGTGTCATCTCTGGTGAACAGCGTTGGGTCAAGGGTCCACCTGACCACAGATGCCTGGTCTGCCAAACACGGTCAGGGCCGCTACATTACTTACACAGCCTATTGGGTCAACCTGGTGAACAATGGCAAGCAGGGAGTACGTGGCTGCGCAGCGGACCAACTAGTGACACCTCCATGGCTTGCAGGCAGGCCTCTTGCCACCTCCTCTCCTTCTCCTCCTACTCCTCCTGCTACATCCTCTTCGCTGTCGTCCTCCTCCTTGGCTGAGTGGCAGTTCGACTCTAATGGTGCTGCGATCTCCTCTCCAGCTACACAGCCCCATCTCCCCAGAGCCTATGCTGCTTGCCAGGTATGACGGTGTCACGCCATCTTAGACATGTCTTGCCTTAAAGCGGAGAGTCACACTGGACCAGCTCTCATGGCCACAAACAGGTGGAGCACTGGCTGACCCCACACCAGCTGGAGATCGGCAACGTGGTGTGTGACATCGGCAGCAATCTCCTTTCCGCTTTGAATTTGGGAAAGCTGACACATGTACCCTGCATGGCACATGTGTTGAATCTGGTCATTCAAAGATTTGTGTCAAAGTGCCCAGACTTAGAGGGCGTCCTTAAAGGGATACTGTAGGGGAGTCGGGGGAAAATGAGTTGAAGTTACCCGGGGCTTCTAATGGTCCCCCGCAGGCATCATGTGCCCGTGCAGCCAGTCACCGATGCTCCGGCGCCGCCGCTGGTTTACTTCTGGAATTTCACACTGAAAGTCTGAAAACCACTGCGTCTGCGTTGCCGTGCCCTCGCTTCCTCTGATGTCACCAGAAGCGCACAGCGCAGGCACAGACCATACTGGGCTTGTGCTATACACTCTTGGTGCCATCAGCGGGAGTGAGGACACGGCAACTCAGGCGCAGTGGTTTTCAGACTTTAAAGTCTGAAATTCCAGAAGTGAACCAGAGGCGGGGCCGGATCATTGGGGAGTGGCTGCACGGGTAACTTCAACTCATTTTCCCCTGACCCCCCTACAGTGTCCCTTTATGCAGGCCAGGAAGTTGTGTGGACATTTAAGGCGGTCTTACACTGCCATGGCACGCTTTGCAGACATTCAGTGGAGAAACAACTTGCCGGTGAGACGCTTGATATGCGATAGCCCGACTCGCTGGAATTCGACCCTGCTCATGTTCTCTTGCCTGCTAGAACAGGAGAAAGCCGTCACCCAGTACCTGTACAATTACAGTAGAAGAACACGATCTGGGGAGATGGGGATGTTGTGGCCCAACAACTGGACACTGATGCGAAATGCATGCAGGCTCATGTGGCCGTTTGAGGGGGTGACCAACCTGGTGAGTAGCACTGAAGGCACCATCAGCGACTTGATCCCTTACGCTTACTTCCTGGAGCATGCCGTGCGTACAGTCAGTGGTGGATCAAGCTGTGGAGGAGCGTGAAGAGGAACAGTTACGGTAGGAAATCAATAATGGTGGGGGTGATACAGCACCCTATAGGAAAAGACACAGGAGACAGAAAACGGGAGCCCAGTAGTGCAATATGTTAAAAACCACAATATAAGTAAGTAAATAAAAGCACTACTCACAAAGGAAGGTTGCTGGGGGCAACCAACCACAGGCAGCAGGTGGAGACAATAAACCCGACTCCACTCGGGGTGGTCCTAGCCAGGACCGGAAGGATGGTCGCTCTCTTAATAGAAAAAAGGTTGAAACAACCACTGTGGGGACCCCACTGGTGGTATGCCACCTCCCCTCGAAAGTTATAGTAGGAAGAGTTGTGGGAGCAATTTTCATTTGAACCAGATTTTTCCTCAACACCTGCGGCAGCACAGAGGGGGAGGAGGAGGAAGAAGAGGAGTCGTGTGGGGAAGAAGAGGAGTCAGACTCGGATGATGAGGAAAGTGTTTCTGTGGAGGAGGAAGAGGCGGCGGCAGAGCTGTACTGGGTAGCCACATTACTAGACCCTCGGTACAGGCACAAAGTGGCGGACCTGTTACCAACTTACCTGAAGGCGGAAAGGATGCAGCACGTGCAGAACAAGCTGGCAACTATGCTTTACAATGCATTTAAGGGTGATGTCACAGCACAACGCAATAAAGGTACCACTGCCAGTAATCCTCCTCCCATGTCCACGCAGGCAAGGACAGGACGCTCCAGCGATCTCATGGTGATGTTGGACATGCAGACATTCTTTAATCCCACGCCTTGCCATAGCCCTTCGGGATCCACCCTCCACCAACGCCTGGACCGGCAGGTAGCCGACTACCTGGCCTTAAGTGTGGATGTAGACACTGTGAGCAGCGATGAGGAACCCTTGGACTACTGGGTGTGCAGACTTGACCTGTGGCCAGAGCTGTCCCAATTTGCCATCCAACTTCTGTCTTGCCCTGCCGCAAGCGTCCTGTCAGAAAGGACCTTCAGTGCAGCTGGAGGCATTGTCACTGAGAAGAGAAGTCGCCTAAGTCACAAAAGTGTTCAATACCTCTATCAAAATGAATGAGGCATGGATCCCGGAGGGCTACTGCCCGCCCAAAGACTAAGTCAGTCCCCACACACAGCATCTCTGCCTGCACGCCGTGTGACTGGCTGCCTGCCCCAAGACTAAGTTGCTCCCCACACAGAATCTCTGCCCGCCGGCCGCTTGACTGCCTTCTCCGCCACCACCAACAGGGTCCAGGACTCCAGGCGGATTCGCTATAATAATTTTTCTGGGGCGTCTACATGCCTGCCTAATTTTTCTGGCTGCTCTGCGGGTGGCTGCAACAACAAAACAAAAGGCATGTACATGTGCCCATCCCCCTTCGTGATCATTACCTTGCTGCGGTGAAGGGGCTTGCATATCACAATGAAGCAATGACCGCCGGCTATATGAGTGTCTCGGGGGTTGGCACACCAAAGATAATAAGGTCGTTGCTTTATTGTGGTAAGACCAAATGTGATCAGCTGGACAGTCACTGTTCTGTCATTCAGCTACCTCACTGCGCTCTTGACATCAGAAAACAGGCATCCACCTTGCCCCCCTATATGAAACCACTCACCAGCAGTTGTGGTCTGCAGACAGACCGATCAGCGCTTTCGGGGTGTATGGCCCCCCGTCGCCTCCCTGGCTCTGCTGCCTCTGGCGTAGTCCGTAATTGATGCGGATCCGTAGTGGTCTCTTGGTCCGGCGTGGTGTCAGCTTGTTGAAAGGAAAAAAGAACACACAGGAAGACCCGCTTTCAATAGTGTGATTCCGTTTATTTAAAAAAAGGCAAGGTATATAAAAATAAGTCACTAAGGGGCACTGAGCGATACACTAGATGGTAGATGGAGTCACCTTCTGTGTGGCCACCAGGTACTAGTGAACTCCTCTCCGTGCTGCTACCGTGCGCCCCGTGGAATTAAAAAACTTGCTAGGTACGCCAGGATCTATCGCACCGCTGTAGTAACTGTCTCCAGCGTCTATGCGTGCCTGCGTGCTAGCTTGCGTAATACGTCACTCCGTTGGCTCCGCCCTACGCGTTTCGTTGCAAAGCAACTCATCAGGGGCTATCACGGAGTGACGTGTATGCCTCCATTTATTGCCTGTCAGGCCGCCATCCAGGAAGTGACTCCTCCCTTACAAATTGAGATAAAACAATACGTGATTCATTGGACTAATAGTATAAAAAGTGATACATGACATCTCATATGTACTGGGGATAGAGTCCCCTGCCTACAAAATAAGCTCATATTTAGCGCAGCATTACCAATGATTATGGCAATATTAGCAAATGATTTCAACACTTTAAAAAAATTCATCAGACGTAATCATTATTCACATAGTCAGTTCATATTATCCCTAGTGATTGTTAGGACACATATGTACACATACGAGTGCAAGTCATCCAACATATAGGTCCCAAAAAGGTCATGATTATAACTATTATTTAACATTCACAGAGATCAATGGCATTGATCATCAGATCAATGATTATAACGCTATTACTACCAGACCTGTGTCTCCAAGTTAGTACATATAGATATATAATAGCTCTGAAGGTCCTCATATGGGTCCCCTGAGTGACCAATTGACACCATTACCCGATGTGGGGTGCAGGTTGATACCTCCCCCACATGTACTGTATATTGGCCAGGCTAGTTATGATCCTGTGGTGGGTGACAGCCAAGTGTTGGCATCCACAACGCATCATCCGCACAGATCGATGCATCTAAGGGTCCCCCACCGCATGATTAGCATAACCCCACCTACATTCACCTCTAACCATAATGTTATTACTTACATTGGTATCACTGTTTGAATGTTTAGAACAATGTCGGATATGGGGCAAGGGCCAGAGATTATAAGATAGACATGCTGAAGGAATTATGAGTTGTTTAGAAAACAATTTAGATCTATGTCGATGTTAAGCCCAGAGGGTTCAAGAGTGTCCAACTCATAGATATTTTTGTTTTCCAATTTAGAAAGTTCCCGGATTTTGTTACAGCCTCTCCACGAGGGCTGCAATTTCTCCAGGCCGACCATACTCATATTTTTCAGTTTACATGAACCATTGCCTACAAAATGTCTTGGTACACTATGGTTAGTGTGTCCCTTTTCAATCTTGTAGTAATGTTCTCCCAGACGTTCTTTCAACTCCCTACTGGTGCGCCCTATGTATTGTTTACCACATTGACAGGTCAGGCAATATACCACGAACTTGGTAGTACAGGTAATGAATCCTCTTACCCCGAACTCCCGGCCATTTGCAGTCGATATGACCGATGAGGTCTTTTTGGTGACTCCTGCTTGGCACAATCTACATGTTCTACAGGGGTAAAAGCCATTTTGTTGCCAAGGGTTTTTAGGTCTTTTAGGTGGATTAACACAGCTGGGGGCCAGGTAAGACTTCAAATTATTGGCCCTTCTATAAATAAATTGTGGTTTAGTGGGCAACATGGAACCCAGCTGTGCATCCGCTTTAAGTATACTCCAATGTCGTTTGACAATTTTTTCTAATTCTCGATACTGTTGGCTAAAGCCTGTTATGAATGGTACAGAGTTCATATCTCTATCCTTAGAGGTTTTGACAAAGGTTTGGTGTCTATCAATCATAGCTACCTGGTTAGGTTGCTATTAAATGTAGGTCGGATCATATCCCTTTTGTACAAAACGCTGTTTCAATATATCAGACTGTTCCAAAAAATCTTTGTGATGGGAACAGTTTCTCCTCATCCTAAGGAACTGTCCTTTGGGGACCGCTTTGACCCATTTAGGGTGATGGCAACTATCTACCCCGATGAAACCGTTACGGTCCGTCGTCTTGAAAAACGTGCGCGTCCAAATTTTGGATATGCCCTTATGCACTTCAAGATCCAGGAAGTGCACTTTGGTGTCACTGACCTCCATTGTGAGCTGTATGTTGAGATCGTTGTTATTTAGTATGGTCATAAAATCTCTTAATTCCTGTTCAGTATTATTCCAGACCAAAATCAGGTCATCTATGTACCTGGCCCAGGTGACAACGGCCATGGAGGCGGGGTGTAGCAGGACCCTCTCCTCCCACACCGCCATGAACAGGTTAGCAAAGCTCGGGGCAAACCCCGCCCCCATGGCACATCCCCTGATCTGCACATAAAAGTGATCTCTATACCAGAAGTAGTTACTTCTCAGGGCGAATTCCAGTAATTGTATTATGAACTCTATCTGTCTGTCAATCATGCCAGTGCGGGCCAGATATATTCTGGATGCTTCCACCCCAGGTCCATGTGGTATATTTGTATAAAGTGACGCCACATCTGCCGTCACCAGCAACATATGGGGTTCAATTTTGATCTTGTCAAATACCTGCAAGGCATGCCTTGTGTCCCTCAAAAGATGTGACACAAGCGCCACAGCTTGCAGCAGCATGTCATCCAGGCACTGACCCAATCGATGAGTCACCGACCCCATACCGCTAATGATTGGTCTGCCTGGTGGGCACATTGGATCTTTATGAACTTTAGGTACGTGATAGATTACCGGTATTCTAGGGGCCGAGGGAATTAGGTAGTCAAATTCATGGTCATTAACCAACCCTTCACTAAGACCTTGTTTCAGGAGCTCCCTTAACTCTCCTAGATAGATCTTTGTGGGATCCCCAGTCAGTTGTTTGTAAGTGGTCGAGTCTCCTACCAGTTTACTCAACTCGTTGTCATATTGCGTGTTGGTCATGATAACTACCCCCCCGCCCTTGTCAGCTGGTCTTACTACCAGTTGCTTCTCTTGGATAGTCTTCTTTATCTTACTGACAGATTGCTCTGGGTATTTCGTTTTGAGTTCATGTAGATCTTTACATACCATTCTCTTGAATGTCTCCACTGTGCTGCCCACAGGCGCACCTGCGGGGTTAAAGTTCGAGTTATTTTTGAGATTAGTGTGCCTGAATGGATCCAATGGGGTCCTACGAGCTATCCCATTATCCTTGCCCAAAAAATATTTTTTAATATTAAGTTTTCTGACAAATTTGTTGAGATCAATGTATGTATCAAACTTACTCATTTTATTATTAGGGGCATGCTTGAGGCCTTTACTCAGCAAGTGTAATTCTTTGTTATCAAGCCTAACACCACTGATATTGAAGATGCCATCAGGGGTTATTGTCTCCTTCTTTTTTCCTCCCCCTCCTCTGCACCCTCTTCTGCGCCTCGTTTGATCTGTCTCCTTGGAGATTGATACATGCTCAGGTCTTCCTCTTCCCAAGGTTTGTATCTGGGTTTGGGCGGTTCCCAATAACATTATGGTAAGTAATAACATTATGGTTAGAGGTGAATGTAGGTGGGGTTATGCTAATCATGCGGTGGGGGACCCTTAGATGCATCGATCTGTGCGGATGATGCGTTGTGGATGCCAACACTTGGCTGTCACCCACCACAGGATCATAACTAGCCTGGCCAATATACAGTACATGTGGGGAGGTATCAACCTGCACCCCACATCAAGTAATGGTGTCAATTGGTCACTCAGGGGACCCATATGAGGACCTTCAGAGCTATTATATATCTATATGTACTAACTTGGAGACACAGGTCTGGTAG
Organism: Hyperolius riggenbachi; assembly: GCF_040937935.1. Lineage (NCBI taxonomy): Eukaryota > Metazoa > Chordata > Amphibia > Anura > Hyperoliidae > Hyperolius > Hyperolius riggenbachi. The sequence goes on from NC_090655.1 coordinate 28,152,601, forward strand.
TAATAGCGTTATAATCATTGATCTGATGATCAATGCCATTGATCTCTGTGAATGTTAAATAATAGTTATAATCATGACCTTTTTGGGACCTATATGTTGGATGACTTGCACTCGTATGTGTACATATGTGTCCTAACAATCACTAGGGATAATATGAACTGACTGTGAATAATGATTACGTCTGATGAATTTTTTTAAAGTGTTGAAATCATTTGCTAATATTGCCATAATCATTGGTAATGCTGCGCTAAATATGAGCTTATTTTGTAGGCAGGGGACTCTATCCCCAGTACATATGAGATGTCATGTATCACTTTTTATACTATTAGTCCAATAAATCACGTATTGTTTTATCTCAATTTGTAAGGGAGGAGTCACTTCCTGGATGGCGGCCTGACAGGCAATAAATGGAGGCATACACGTCACTCCGTGATAGCCCCTGATGAGTTGCTACGCAATGAAACGCGTAGGGCGGAGCCAACGGAGTGACGTATTACGCAAGATAGCACGCAGGCACGCATAGACGCTGGAGACAGTGACTACAGCGGTGCAATAGATCCTGGCGTACCTAGCAAGTTTTTTAATTCCACGGGGCGCACGGTAGCGGCACGGAGAGGAGTTCACTAGTACCTGGTGGCCACACAGAAGGTGACTCCATCTACCATCTAGTGTATCGCTCAGTGCCCCTTAGTGACTTATTTTTATATACCTTGCCTTTTTTTAAATAAACGGAATCACACTATTGGAAGCGGGTCTTCCTGTGTGTTCTTTTTTCCTTTCAACAAGCTGACACCACGCCGGACCAAGAGACCACTACGGATCCGCATCAATTACGGACTACGCCAGAGGCAGCAGAGCCAGGGAGGCGACGGGGGGCCATACACCCCGAAAGCGCTGATCGGTCTGTCTGCAGACCACAACTGCTGGTGAGTGGTTTCATATAGGGGGGCAAGGTGGATGCCTGTTTTCTGATGTCAAGAGCGCAGTGACTGTCATATATCTATTGTTTATACTGGCACAACCCAGATACTGAACTGCAGCACTTGGATTTTATTGTTATTTGAACTCTGTGCGATATAATAATACACCACTGCTTTAACAGTGGTGTTTCTGAGGAACGAGCGCTAATCTTGTATTTTTGCATTGATTCAGCTACCTCAGCCCGGTGACCATATGGGCTTGAAAACCGCCACGGCCTGCACTCTCACCACGGTGCACACCAGTCCAGCACGGCCGTCACTACACAATCAGCTGTTTGTGGTGCATTACACAGTGAGTTTGGTGTGTCAGTGTGAAGCAGTACACTAATTACACTACCTGATTGATGTATACACATGCAAGATGTTTTAAAGCACTTTAGGCCTGCAATTTATCATTCAATGTGATTTCTGCCCTTAAAACGCTGCTTTGCACCAAAAATCTAGATTTTTCCCCGGGACTTTTAGCATGTATACCACTCCGCCATGCCCCCCTCCAGGTGTAAGACCCCTTGAAACATCTTTTCCATCACTTTTGTGGCCAGCATAAGTGTTTCTAGTTTTCCAAGTTCGCCTATGCATTAAAGTCCATTGCGGTTCGCGAACCAAAAAGGTTCAGCCCATCTCTTACTAGGATCCACTAAAAATGCAGTGTTTGCCTGATCAGGCCTGATCGTTCGCCTGCACTTGCGTTCAGCTTGCCCCTCCGCAGTGACAGAATTTTTTTTCGGATCACTGCAAAATACACTGTACAATTGCTGTGGCACTGTAAAGATCAGTTTGGATTTTTTTTTTTATCAAAACTTAGTGACCACAGCTTTCTTCTCTGCAAGTACTCCCTTTTGCTAGGTAGGTGCTCTTTTTCCTGGGTAGTCTCAGAGGATTACCACCCAAATTTAGCAGTCCACCATGGCAAGAAAGGGGTGTTCCGATGATGAGGTGTACAGGTACATGGTCCAGTTGTATGAGGACAATTGGGAGTCGACACGACTCATTAGACGAATCTTCTGGGTCAGAGTTCGAACCTGTAGAGAGCAGTGGCTCACTGACCGATAGCGATGACGAGGTTGAGGTCCCGACTAGAGCCAGGCGTACCACACCCCATGTCGTTGGATCGCAGGTGGTGCAGGATCAGCCTCAAGGGCAGCAGAGTGGTGCTAGTGCTGGTCTGATATTTCATGGTGAGGCAGGCACCAGCAGCACAGCATCTCCTGGACTTAGCACCAGTGCTTCCTTATACCCTGGTGAAGTGGCGAGCACCAGCATGGAAGTTGAAACCGGTTCGGTGGCATGTGCAGTAAGACCCCGGTCGCAGCCACCAAGAAGTAGGGCCCGTACTACCCCTAGTTTACCAGAGGTGCTGGCAAATCCTGATTGGCATTCCCCTGATTCCCCCGCACCCCCTTTCACCGCCCAGTCTGGAGTCCAGGTGGAGACAGATAATCTAGGATCAACCCTAGACTTTTTTTAATCTGTTCTTCACCCAGGATCTCTTAGACTTAGTCGTGGCAGAGACCAACCGTAAAGCCACACAATTTATAACCGCCAATCCGAATAACTTCCTTGCCCAGCCTTTTCGGTGGAAACCAGTCCAAGTTTCCGAACTTAATCTTTTTTGGGGCCTTCTCCTTCACATGGGACTAGTCAAACAGAATGTATTGCGGTCTTATTGGTCTACGGACCCAGTACATCACGTTCCCTTGTACTCTGCTGCCATGTCCAGGACACGATTTAAGAACATCCTGCGCTTCCTGCACTTCAATGACAACGAAACCTGTCATGAAAGTGACCACCCTGCTTATGACCGGCTCCACAAAATTCGGCCCCACATAGACCACCTGTCATCCAAATTTGCAGATGCTTATAACTACATGAAACAGTACATCCCAAGCAAGCGCGCCCGGTATGGGGTGAAACTGTATAAGCTCTGTGAAAGGGCCACAGGCTATACATCTTATTTTAGGGTCTATGAGGGAAAAGACTCAAAATTGGAGGCGGTCGGATGCCCTGACTACCTGGGGAGCAGTGGAAAGGTTGTGTGGGACTTGGTGTCACCCTTGTTCCAGAAGGGGTACCATCTTTATGTGGACAATTATTACTCAAGTGTGGCCCTCTATCAGCACTTAAAGATAGAAGGTATCCGATGCTGTGGCACCATGCGGCCTAGTCGCCGGGGCTTCCCCCAATGGCTCGTTAACACCAGACTTCAACGGGGCAGAGGGCCGCCTTGTATACTGACGACCTGCACGCGGTGAAATGGAAGGACAAGAGGGACGTTTACTTTCTGTCCACCATTCACACAGACACGACAGTCGAAACTCAACGATGGACAACTGAGGTAATTGAAAAACCCCTTGTCGTCCACTACTATAGTACTAACATGGGAGGGGTGAACTTCAATGACCAGAGGTTAGCGCCCTATTTACTTTCCCGGAAAACAAGATGCTGGTATGAAAAAGTGTCTTTTTATCTCATTCAATTGGCAGTTTACAAGAGCTTTGTTCTCTACAGTAAGGCTGGGAGAACTGGATCTTTTCTTCAATTTCAGAAACAGATCGTTATGGAACTCTTGTATCCAGGAGGTGCCGTGGCCCAACCCCCAGATGCAAGTAGCCGGCTGCATGGAAGGCATTACGCCTATCCGATTCAGAGTACCCCAGGTCATCGCATCCGAAGAAAACATTGTCGTGTCTGCAGCAGGGCTGGAATAAGGCGTGACACCACTGTTCACTGTCCCACCTGTCCTGACCAGCCTGGCCTATGCCTAGGGGAGTGTTTTGAGAGGTATCATGAGCAGGTACACTATTAGAGAGTAGGGAACTCCAGACACAGCAGTAGGCACACACGGGTCTCTCAGTGCTATTTCACACTGGTGCAATGCGTTAGGGCAAATTGCCTAGCAAAAGTCACACTTTGTGGTCCCACCCTATGCCGGAAGTGATTGACTTAACGCTAGTGCATGCCTACATTACTGCGTGGCTTCTGCGGCAATTTAAGTCGGCCCGGAAGTCATGTTAGTCTATGGCAACGCACTTCATTACTAGGCCGAATGCTACTCTTGTGGTATTCCCTGAAGGTCTGTTTTTGGCGATACGGTGCTGCGGGTCTCAACCCACCGGATATGCCGATATGCAGTGTGAAACCAAACATCTGGTTTCGAGAGACCCTAATACACAGGGCTGCCAGAAACCTCTCCTTTCACTTGGGACAAAATGCATAATGTACTTTGTCACAACTTTGTGCGATTTGCACTTCGCATATTGTCCCATGGGGGAGGAGAGGTAAATTCAAAAAAAAACAGGTAAGCAAAAAAGTTAATGTTTGGTTCCCAATGTTTAGGTTTTGTTTTAAAAAAAAGTTCAACAAAGTTTATAAATGTTAATGAAGTTATTGCTTTGCTGCTTGCTTGTTTTCTTTTTTTTCTCTTTTTCCATCCATTAACCTTCCAGGTGGATCGAGCGAACGACCAACCAGCTGCAGCACTGATGGTGCATCCTGACAGAAGCATTGCGCGTCTGTCAGGTTACACAAAATTGGTGCATGCAGCGCTGCAGGACGAGATTCCTCCTCTGCAGTAAAAAAGATACGTTTGCCGAGGCATATGAGCTGAGGGGCAGTGTTGGAGTTCCTATGCTTTGGCAAGCACTTTGTATCAAAAAAGAACTCTGGCAATGAATTGTTCATCCACATCGATCGATGTGAATGGAGAAATCAGGTTTGCCAGGGCATACGAGCTGAGTGGGTTTGGACGTCTTTGGATGGCAGCTCCTATGTCCTGGCAGACGCCTTCCCCTCTTTTTTTTACATGTTTGGGCAGATATTTTTTCATCCACAGCCCAGAGTGCATTACCCATATGCCCAATACAAGGAGTATAGCAGAAACTCCTAATACTGTCCATACATGTAATGATTGCAGAGACCCTAAAATGCCAGGACAGACCCCACGAATGATACCATTTTGGAAAGAATACATGCCAAAGTATTTCATGAAGTGCATGGTGAGTTCATAGAAGATTTTATTTTTTGTCACACGTTAGGAGAAATTGTTGTTGTTTTTTTTGTTTTGTTTTTCACAAAGTGTAATTTTCCGCTAACTTGTGACAAAACATACAATTTTCTATGAACTCACCATACCCCTCATGGAATACCTTGGCATGTATTCTTTCCAAAATGGGGTCATTTGTGGGGTTTGTTAACTGTCCTGGCAAGTGTGGGGGGGGGGGGGTGCTAAATTGTAAGCACCCCTATAAAGCCTAAAGGTGCTCATTGGACTTTAGGCCCCTTAGCGCAGTTAGGCCGCAAAAAAATGCCACACGTGGTATTGCCGTACTCAGGAGAAGTAGTATAATGTGTTTTGGGGTGTATTTTTTACACATACCCATTTTACACACAATTGTCAGGAAAATGACACATTATGAAAAAAATAATAATTTTCCACTAACTTGTGACAAAAAAATAAAATCTTCTACGAACTCACCATACTCCTATCTCTCTCTGTAAATGGACAATTGTGTGTAAAAAAAATGAAAAAATTGTCATTTACAGAGATATTTCTCTCACCCAGCATGGGTATGTGTAAAATAAACCCCAAAACACATTATACTACTTCTCCTGAGTATGGCGATACCACATGTGTGACACTTTTTTGCAGCCTAAGTGGGCTAAGGGGCCCAACGTGCAATGACTACCTTTAGGATTTCACAGGTCAATTTGAGACATTTGGTTTCAAGACTACTCCTCACGGTTTAGGGCCCCTAAAATTCCAGGGCAGTATAGGAAACCCACATATGACCCCGTTTTAGAAAGAAGACACCCCAAGGTATTCAGTTAGGAGTATAGTGAGTTCATAGAAGATTTTATTTTTTGTCACAAGTTCGCGAAAAATGACACTTTGTGAAAAAACAATAAAAATCAATTTCCGCTAACTTGTGACAAAAAATAAAATCGTCTATGAACTCACCAAAAAAGTGCCACACATGTGGTATTGTCGTACTCAGAAGTAGTATAATGTGTTTTGGGGTGTATTTTTACACATACCCATGCTGGGTGGGAGAAATCTCTCTGTAAATGGACAATTGTGTGTAAAAAAAATAAAACAATTGTCATTTATGGAGATATTTCTCCCACCCAGCATGGGTATGTGTAAAAATACACCCCCAAAACACATTATACTACTTCTCCTGAGTACGGCAATACCATATGTGTGGCACTTTTTTGCAGCCTAACTGCGCTAGGGGGCCCAAAGTCCAATGAGCACCTTTAGCCTTTACAGGGGTGCTTAAAATTTAGCACCCCCAAAATGCCAGGACAATAAACACACCCCACAAATGACACCATTTTAGAAATTAGACACTTCAAGGTATTCAGAGAGGGTCAGGGTCATGGTGAGTCCGTGGCAGATGTCATTTTTTTTTGTCACAAGTTAGCAGAAATGGAAACTTTTTTTGTTGTTGTTGTCACAAAGTGTCATTTTCCGCTAATTTGTGACAAAAAATAATATCTTCTATGAACTCACTATGCCTCTCAGTGAATACTTTGGGATGTCTTCTTTCCAAAGTGGGGTCATTTGGGGGGTATTTATACTATCCTGGAATTCTAGCACCTCATGAAACATGACAGGTGCTCAGAAAAGTCAGATGCTTCAAAATGGGAAAATTCACTTTTTGCACCATAGTTTGTAAACGCTATAACTATAACCTAAACCAATAAATATACACTGAATGTTTTTTTTATCAAAGACATGTAGCACAATACATTTGGACATAAATGTATACAGAAATTTTACTTTATTTGACAAATTGTATCACAGAAAGGAAAAAAAATCCTTTTTTGGACAAAATTCATGTCTTTTTTGAGGAAGATAATAAAAATTAAAAATCGCAGCAGCAATCAAATAGCACCAAAAGAAAGCTGTATTAGTGACAAGAAAAGGAGGTAAAATTAATTTAGATAGTAGGTTGTATGACCGAGCAATAAACCGTTAAAGCTGCAGTGGTCTGAATGGAAAAAAAGTGTCTGGTCCTTAAGGGGTAGAAAGACTGTGGTCCTCAAGTGGTTAATGCTGATATAGATCCACAGCCCAGACGCTGAGACTACCAGTCCAGTTTGCAATCTGTCTGGCTGATATTCATTAGTGTGACCTGCAAATTACCCTTTTCACAAAACATGCTTATTACAACTGATGTCACATTTGCTAAACTCTCTCCCTTTTATGAGCTGTGCCTAATCTAGCTGGGTCCCAACCTTTCAACCTGCTGCTTGTCTGTCTGATAGGCATCGATATGCAAATACTGAACGCTTGTTAACGGTCATTTATTTATTACCGCACTTGCTGAGAGACCAGCTGTCCTCACTGATCTGTATATAAGCTGTGTCTAACCGATGTGATGATAGAAGCAACACAAAGAGTAAACTCTAATCAAAGATCAACCATGCCTCAGACTGCTGCAGTGTCGGTTCTGCTCTGTGTATTGCAGGCATCCTTGGGTCTTCCATTGCTGGTAAGTTATCTTATTTTTTTCGAATGCCGAACAAATATTTTTCCATTTTTCTTTTCTATGCTTTGTGTACCGTAGTTTATTTTTCTTCTATCACCATGATTTGCATAAATGCATTGCTCAAAAACCTTGATTGTCAACAGGTGGCAAGTCTGCCCCTAGAGGTAGTTGGGCTGGGTTTCAGGCGTATTTGACCATTTCTTAGTTTATCTATTACAGTTAATTTTTGGATTTAAAATATGCTAAATGATGCATAAATGAGCCTGAAAAGGTATTTTTAGTTAATCTTGTAACGAGTGCTCAACATCGGCGTGAGCAGAACGGCAGCTCCAGGACTGCTCCATGCCAATTGGTGTGAAATCCTGGGGCGGGGTTTTGCAGGAGATTGCGCGTGCTGATGCTGCTAGGAGACTGTTAGATAGTGAAACCGCTGTATTGTAACACTGTACAGTGCTGCGATCTAAGGCAGTGCTGTACTGGGGACAGCCGTGTAACACGGCTGTCCTCCTGGGTGAGACAGGAGTGATCCGCTGTCATAGGCTAAAGCCTATAACAGCTGACTGCTATCATATGCAGGCAGAGGGAGGGAGGGAGGGACCTGTATGAAAATAGTTTAAAAAAATATTATTATTTAATGAAAAAATAAGCAAATATTTATAAAAAAAACAGCCTGGGAGTGATCATAGCCCACCAACAGAAAGCAGCATTCTGTACTAATTGTAAGGGGCGCAGAACCTTATCTGTAGATCCAATGAACAGGGCGTTGCAGTAGTCTAGGCGGGAGGATACCATTGCATGAACCAGGGCAGGTAGGCCTTCAGCTGGGATAAGGTGTTTGATTTTCGCTATATTTCTTAGATGGAAGAAAGAAGACTTGACCACAGCTGATACGTGCTGTACATAGTACATAGTACTTAACACAGTATCCATCGACCTATCGTTTGGTCCTTTTGGTGAAACTGATTGTTTCAACCACATACTGTACAATTTTTTTAGATAGAGTATATATATATATATATATATATATATATATATATATATATATATATATATATATATACTGTATATATCTTTTCAATTCAAGAAGTACAATCAATTTTTTTTCTAAATGTTTGTAACATTTGAAAAATCAGACTAATGTATCACACATCTGTTTTTAATTGTTTTTTTTTTAATTATGAAAAAAATTATTGTAAACTGCAAAAAAAAAAAAAAAAAAAAACACTCCTGTTTTATTACAAACAATAGGAAAATGAGTAATCGCTGAAAAAAAAAAATAAGTTTAAAAAAAAATCTTTTTTTTTTTGTAAAATTGATTGCTCTTGTAAAAAGGTACTCAAAAAATCCTTTTATTGTATTGTGTTTGGCCATCTTGACCATTTCTGCCCCCTTCATACCCCCACATTACACACTTGTTAAAAAAAGCTAAAATGATGGAATTTAAAAGGCAATGCATAAATTGTTACCTTAGGCCAGGCTTTCTCAACCAGGGTTCCCTGGAACCCCAGGGTTCCTTCAGTACTCTGCAGGGGTTCCTTGGCATTTTACCCCATCGTGAGGGAAGTATAATAGAGAACATTATAATAGGTGGTACTGTAAAAAGAAGCACTAAATTGGGGGTCAGAATAATAATGAGCACAGCTTAATGAGTGGCAGTGTAATAGGAGGTAGTGAAATTAACAGCCTAACCTACTTTTAAAGACCATGCCTCCTGCAAAATAAATGCAGGGGTTCCTCGAGACCAAAAAATTGTTTGCAGGGGTTCCTTGAGATCCAAAACTAATTTGCAGGGTTCCTCCAGGGTAAAAAGGTTGAGAAAGGCTGCCTTAGGCACTTCGCTTTTTTCCTAGGTATGCCATAAGGCTGTTTTATTGTTATTTTTGCAAATAAGGGCTTATAATTACTGATGGGGGACAATGAAAAAAATAAAAACCCAAATGAAAAAAATACAACTTTATTTCCAAATAAAACTGTCGCCATACATTTTTTATCTACAGTAGCACATTCTATTGTAAAACATAATGGCTGAAAACTGAGAAATATTTTTCAATCTTGTTGTCTTCCCTATAAAATGCATATAAAATAATTCTTAGCAACAATAACCACCAAAAGAGCCCAGTTGTGGTGAAAAAAAACATATAGTTCATTTAGGTGTGATAAGTACGAGTGATAAAGTTATTAAAGGGCAACTGAAGCAAGAGGGATATGGAGGCTGCCATATTTATTTCCTTTTAAGCAATACCAGTTGCCTGGCTATCCTGTTAATCATCTGCCTCTAATACTTTTAGCCATAAACCCTGAACAAGCATGCAGCAGATCAAGGGCTCGATTCACAAAGCGGTGCTAACCCAGTTAGAGACTTTAGGCGTCAGGGCCGGATTACCGACCAGGCAACAAAAGCAGTCGCTTGGGGCCCCATTCAGAGTCAAAGGGGCCCCATTAGCACATAAACAAGCCCTTGCCATCCTGTCAGCGGTGGCTGGATGGTATAATGGTTAAAGGGACTCTGAGCAGTGCAGTAACTATGGAAAGATGCATATCATTTTAAAGCTCTCTTTCTCCTCTTTCCAATGATATTTAAACGGCTGCTCTATGCCTTTTAGTTTTCGATATTTTCGCGATTGAAATCGCGGCCACAGGACGACTTTTCTCCAAAGTCAGCGGTGGCTGGATGGTATAATGGTTAAAGGGACTCTGAGCAGTGCAGTAGCTATGGAAAGATTCATATCATTTTAAAGCTCTCTTTCTCCTCTTTCCAATGATATATAAACAGCTGCTCTATGCCTTTTAGTTTTCAATATTTTCGCGATTGAAATCGCGGCCACAGGACAACTTTTCTCCAAAGTCAGCGGTGGCTGGATGGTATAATGGTTAAAGGGACTCTGAGCAGTGCAGTAACTATGGAAAGATTCATATCATTTTAAAGCTCTCTTTCTCATCTTTCCAATGATATATAAACAGCTGTTCTATGCCTTTTAGTTTTCGATATTTTCGCGATCGAAATCGCGGCCACAGGACGACTTTTCTCCAAAGTCAGCGGTGGCTGGATGGTATAATGGTTAAAGGGACTCTGAGCAGTGCAGTAACTATGGAAAGATGCATATCATTTTAAAGCTCTTTTTCTCCTCTTTCCAATGATATATAAACGGCTGCTCTATGCCTTTTAGTTTTTGATATTTTCACGATCGAAATCACGGCCACAGGACGACTTTTCTCCAAAGTTGGCAGCTCGATTCAGCACATTGCAATGAAATATAAGGAACCCAGGGGGATATAATTACAAACATCATGCTGGTAGGTGTGAGGATGTAATGAATTAGTTGTGGGTATGCTTAAAGGCATATCCACAGGCACTGCTTGGAGTCCCTTTAAGGGCTCTGCCGCTGACACAGGAGACCAGGGTTCGAATCTCAGCTCTGCCTGTTCAGTAAGCCAGCACCTATTCAGTAGGAGACCGTAGGCAAGTCTCTCTAACACTGCTACTGCCTATAGGGCGCGTCCTAGTGGCTGCAGCTCTGGCGCTTTGAGTCCACCAGGAGAAAAGCGCGATATAAATGTTATTTGTCTTGTCTTGTCAAATGATGCCGTGCGCTGCTGATTGTCTTCAGAGCCAGGCTCTCCTCCTAGGTCCCCCTCCTGCTACTGTGCACTCTGCCGCTGCCCACTCCACCCTCCCTTCCCACAGAGAACCACAGCTGCAGCAAGAATGATAGCAGCAGATGGCAAACGCTCACTCACCTATCCATGATCCAAGCAATAGAGATCCCGTCATCTGAAACCCATCTGTCTCTTCTACAGTGCAGCCGCTCGCTCTGAACTTCCTGATTCTCAGATCAGACATGAAGTAGGAAGTAGTAATAGTAGTAGTAACAGAGCGCCAGCACTCTAGAGGAGACAGATGGGCTCCGGATGACGGGACCTCTATTGCTTGGATCGCAATAGGTGAATGTGATTCATCTGGTGCTGTCATTCTCCCCCACTGCGGCTGCCTTCTCTGCTGGACTATCGTATTCACTGGGATGGAGGCTGCATGGTGGCTGTCTAGTTTGGGAGGAAATTGGTTGTTCGGTGGTGGGAGTGGTTATGTAATTCTGTCTGGGGAACGGCTTCCGGTTTGGCGGTGTCCAGAGCTTTCTGCTATTGCCAGGCTGGAGATGCAGGGGGAAAGTGCTGCTGCTGTGATATCTGGCGCCCTCTTCACAGGGGTGCCCCAGCCCCTGAGTGCAAATGTCCCAGCCATTCATCTCTCACTCTGCATTTTGCCGCTGCTATTCCCTGCATTGTGCACCCACAGAGGAAAGCGTGCTGTTGCCCATAGCAACCAGTAGCTCGGCTGCCCGGTGTGTGCGACATATTGCTGTGCAGCTGCATCTTCTGATTCTATTACGACATGATGGGGGGGCCCAAATCAGTTACTTTGCTTAGGGCCCCATTTAGCCTTAATCCGGCTCTGTTAGGCGTGATAACCATTGCACCACGCTGGTGAAAAGCCAGTTTAGGCGTGATAAGTTTAGGTGTGATAAGTTTAGGTGTGATAAGTTTAGGCATGCTAAGTTTAGATAAGTGTAGATAGCGTGCAAACTCCCGCACGCAAAGCAGCGCCATTAAATTCTATGCAAAGTGCACCAGACTTTGCTAGCGCAAAACTTTTGATCAGCTGTGCACTGCGGTGTTAACGCAGTTGGGGCTTGATTCACAAAGCGGTGCAAAGTGTTTGCACGCCAGTGAAAAGCCCCTTATCACGCCTAAACTCAGTTTAGGCGTGATAAGAAGAAACTCGCGCGAAGTTACCGCGCGTACGCGCGTAAGTGCGCGCGCAGCACCCGACGCTTCGCGCGAAGCTCCCATTAAACCCTATGGGACTTTGCGCGCGCTCTCACGCGCGTACGCGCGAACGCGCGTACGCGCGGCAACTTCGCGCGAAGAGCAGGAAAAAGCGGTGATAACTCAGTGGTGAAAAGGTTATCACGCCTAAAGTCTTTTAGGCGTGATAACTGGGTTATCACCGCTTTGTGAATCGAGGCCTTGGTGCTTAAACTTATCATGCCTAAACTTATCACACCTAAACTTATCATGCCTAAACTTATCACACCTAAACGTATCACACCTAAACTTATCATGCCTAAACTGAGTTTAGGCGTGATAAAGGGCTTTTCACCAGCGTGCTAACTGTTAGCACCACTTTGTGAATCAGGCCCCAAGTGTTTCTGACATTATTGTCAGAACTGAAAGATTAGCTGCATGCCTGGTTCTGGCATTATTAAGACACTACTGCATCCTAATAGACCAGCAGGACTGCCAGGCAACTGGTATTGTATAAAAAGAAATAAATATGGCAGCCTCCATGTATTTCTCACTTCAGTTGTCCTTTAAGTTATTGCTGAATGAATGGGGTCAGTGCTGAACATTGAAAATTGATCTGAATTTTAGGAAGAAAAACCCTTAATAGTGAAATAGTTAGAGAAAACCTGTAATTTTTTTTTGGGGGGGGGGGGCAAGCTTTTGAAGTAAAGTCTATGTCGGGTCTCCACTGCAGTTCGCACACATTATGCAACTAACCACTGTGAATCCGGCCTATATTTCCTCCAGAGGCTTCCCTAGTCTCTTCCACCAGTGCTGGGACCTCCATACAAGAAAGAGTACGGCCGTACTGCACAGGATGACTTCCGCCTGCCGAGTAGAGATGGCCCGAACGGTTCGCCCGCAAACGGTTCCCGGCAAACTTCCGGAAGTTCGGTTCACCCCCATAATGCACCATTAGGGTCAACTTTGACCCTCTACATCACAGTCAGCAGGCACATTGTAGCCAACCAGGCTACACTCCCTCCTGGAGCCACTCCCACCCTTATAAAAGGCAGGCACCGCCGGCCATTATACTCACTCGTGTGCCTGCAGTAAATAGAGAAGGTAAAGCTGCTGCAGACTCTCTCATAGGGAAAGATTAGTTAGGCTCTTATAGGCTTCTTAGCTTGATCCTTGCTGATTCTGATTGCTAAAAAAACACCCCACAACAGCTAATCTTGTTCTTGTGATCTATTTTTTTTTCTGTGTGTCCCACTGACACTTGTGTTGCATAGGCATGTTGCACTGACACTTATGTTGCTAATTGATATTGTGTGTGCCACTGCCAGGCCCAGCACATTCAGTGACTACCTGTGTGTGACAGGCAGCTGCACATTGTAATACCCAGTACTGCATATACCCAGTACGTGTTGTTCACAGTGCACCCACCAACCTACGTGAGTTGAGCGCACGCAGTGTCACTGCGCCTGTCCGCTACCTGTCTGTGTGTGACAGGTGCACATTGTAATACCCAGTACTGCATATACCTACCTACCTGTTGTTCACAGTGCACCCACCTACCTACGTGAGCGCACGCAGTGTCACTGTTCCTGTCTGCTACCGGTCTTTGTGTGACAGGTGCACATTGTAATACCCAGTACTGCATATACCTACCTGTTGTTCACAGTGCACCCACCTACCTACGTGAGCGCACGCAGTGTCACTGTGCCTGTCCGCTACCTGTCTGTGTGTGACAGGTGCACATTGTAATACCCAGTACTGCATATACCTACGTACCTGTTGTTCACAGTGCACCCACCTACCTACGTGAGTTGAGCGCACGCAGTGGCGTTGTGTCTGTCCGCTACCTGTCTGTATGTGTGACAAGTGCACATTGTAATACCCATCAGTGCATATATCTACCTGTTGTGTTCAGTGCACCCACCTCATCACTGTATATACCTACCTGTTGGGTTCAATGCACCCACCTCATCACTGCATATACCTACCTGTTGTGTTAAGTGCACCCACCTACCTACGTGAGTGCACACAGTGTGATATACCACTCCGTGCATACCTGTTAACTGCACCTGTGTGACTGCACATTGTATTAGTCAAGTAAATGCATACCTTTCACTTCATCCCCCCCTCCCCCCCCCCCCCTGATATGGACACAATGGACAAAACAGGTAGAGGCAGACCCAGAGGAAGGCCACCCGTCAGGTCTGTGCGAGGTCGTGTTGATGTGATTTTGTGCGGCCCTCGACCAAAGTACAGTGCTCAGAAGAAGGCACGTCCCATCAACTCCCAAGATTGTCAGGACGTGGTTGACTATTTAACACAGAACACCTCATCTTCCGCAGCCACCAGCGCTACTACAAGCACCTCTTACGTTGCATTTGACACTTCGCAGGAGTTAATTGGTGGGGAATTAACTGATTCACAGCCATTATTGCTACAACCAGATGAAGGCACTAAGCAAGTTACACCACCTCATGTCTGAGTTTGGCGGCGACACTATGGACGTAAAGCGTGAAGATGATCAAGTACCTGCTGTTGGTGCATTTTTGGAGCTGTCTAAGGCAAGCGAAGCTGGGCAGGATGATTATGATGATGACGGTGATACGGATCCCACGTATGTTCCCAATAGAGGAGATGAATAGGGGGACAGTTCAGAGGGGGAGTCAGAGAGGAGTAGGAGGAGACGAGTTGCTGAAAGAAGCAGGGGGAGTTCATCGTCAGAAACAGCTGGTGGCAGTGTCCGGCGCCAGCCAACATGCCCTTCAACGTTAGCTGCTGATGCCACCACAGTGCCATCACCCCAGGGGGGCTCAGCGGTTTGAAAATTTTTTAGTGTGTCTTCCGTAGATCAGAGCAATGCCATCTATTCTCTCTGCCTCGAAAAATTGAGCCGTGGAACACCCACGTAGGGACAACTGCCTTATGAAGGCACCTGCAGAAAAGGTCAAACTGCAATGGGAAGAGCACCTGAGCAAAAGCAGCACACAAAAGCAAAGCCACCCTCCTTCTCCTCTACCTCCTTCAGGTGCAGCATCTTAAGCTGTTTTCTCCCTTGCACCTTCACAGCCACCCTCCTTAAAGAGGAACTGTAACGCCAAAACGGCCCCTGGGGGGTACTCACCTCGGGTGGGGGAAGCCTCAGGATCCTAATGAGGCTTCCCACGCCGTCCTGCGTCCCTCGGGGGTCTCGCTGTAGCCCTCCGTGCAGTCCGGGCAGCGGTGACGTCATTATTTACCTTCCTGGCTCCTGCACAGGCGCTCTGATGCCTCTCGGCGCCGAAGTAGGCGGAAATACCCGATCGCCGTCGGGTCTGCTCTACTGCGCAGGCGCAAGTTTCCGGCGCCTGCGCAGTAGAGCGGACCCGACGGAGATCGGGTATTTCCGTCTATTTCCGTGCCGAAAGTCGCCACAGCGCCCCCGCTGGAGCCAGCAAAGGTAAATATTGAACTGACAGTCGGCACAGTCGCCGGCTGTTCGGAGGGCTGCGGCGAGACCCCCGTGGGACAGAGGACGGCGTGGGAAGCCTCATTAGGATCCGGAGGCTTCCCCCACCCGAGGTGAGTACCCCCCAGGGGAGGTTTTTGTTGTTACAGAGTCTCTTTAACTCCGCCTCTGCCCTTGAGCGGTTCCTGCTCCTCTGCCCACAGCAGCCAGGTGTCCGTGAAGGAAATTTTTGAGTGGAAGAAGCCAATTTCTGCCAGTCACCCCCTTGCCCGGCGTCTGACAGCTGGCTTGGCGGAACTGTTAGCTCGCCAGCTGTTACCATACCAGCTGGTGGACTCTGAGGCCTTCCATACATTTGTGGCCATTGGGACACCGCAGTGGAAGATACCAGGCCGCAATTATTTCTCTAAAAAGGCAATACTTAAACTGTACCGTGAAGTTGAGAGGCAAGTGGTGTCATCTCTGGCACACAGCGTTGGGTCCAACTGACCACGGATGCCTGGTCTGTTTAGCATGGTCAGGGCTGCTACATTACTTACACAGCCCATTGGGTCAACCTGGTTACCGATGGCAAGCAGAGAGTAGGCGGCTGTGCAGCGGACCAACTTGTGACACCTCCACGGCTTGCAGGCAGGTCTCCTGCCTCCTCCTCTCCTCCTGCTACATCCTCTTCACTGTCGTCCTCTTCCTCCTCCTCCTTGACTGAGTGGCCATTCTACTGGTGCTGCGATCTCCTCTCCAGCTACACAGACCCAGCTCCCCAGGGCCTATGCTGCATGCCAGGTACGACAGTGTCACGCAATCTTAGACATGTCTTGCCCAGGGCCGCCATCAGGGGGGTAGAGCTATCACTGCACTGATGGGCCTGGGATTCCCCAAGGGCACAGGGGGGCCCGGGCCCCCCATCCAACACGCTGGCTGAACCATCACTATCATATAGGCAGCATCAGTGCTCTGCCTATATCGGGGAAGGTCGTGGTCATGGGTGGGGCCAAATATACATGACCTTAGCAGTGATGTAAAAGGTCTGCCGGGGAAATTTAAAGTCTGCCGTAGTGTATGCCGCAAAAATAAATGTAATCTGACAGCATTTCACCAAAAAAACACGTAATCTGGTAGAAGTTCCTCCAAAATACAGATAATATGGCAGTGGTTCCCCAAAAATAGACAATGTGGCAGCAGCAGTTCCCCCAACATACACATAATCTGGAAGCAGTTCCCCAAAATACACGTAATCTGGCAGCAGACGTTCCCCTAACATACACATAGTCTGCCAGCGGTTCCCCAAAATACACTTAATCTGTTAACAGCGGTTCCCCAAAAATGCAGATAATCTGACAGCAGTTCCCCCAAAATAGGTACCCCCAGTATAGGTAGCCAGGTCTATAGGTGTCCCCAGTATAAGAAGCCATGAGTATAGTTGTCCCCAGAATAGGTAGCCAGGTGTATAGATGTCCTCAGAAAAGGTGGCCAGGTGTATATATGTCCACAGAATAGGTGGCCAGGTGTATATTTTACATAAGTAGAGAGGTGTATAGTAGTCCCCAGTATATGTAGCCAGGTGTACCAGGTGTATAGCTGTCCCCAGTATATGTAGGCAGGGGTATATGTCCCCAGTATATGTAGGCAGGGGTATATGTCCACAGTATACATAGCCAGGGGTATATGTTCCCAGTGTATGTAGGCAGGTGTATATGGCCCCAGTATATTTAGTCAGGGGTATATGTCCCCAGTATATATAGTCAGGGGTATATGCCCCCATTATATGTAGGCAGGGGTATATGTAGGCAGGGGTATATGTCCCCAGAATAGGTAGCCAGGTGTCCCCCAGCAGGAGGGGAGCAGCGTAGAGAAGGAGCGCCATGGGATCAGCAGTGGGGAAGTGGGGACGTCTCCCCCCTCCTTCCCTCACCTTGGGTCTCCTCCTCCCTCGCTCTCCCCTCCAGGACTAAGTTTTGTGCAGCGTCTGGCAGCGTGCAGAACTTACCTCCGTCTTGTTGCTGGTGCGGAATGGTCTAATGGATTTGCCACTAGTCTGGTCTAGTCCAGACCAGAGCAGCGGCACCAGAACTTCCGCCGCTTGGAGAGAGACAGAGGTAAGTTCCGCCCGCTGCCAAACGCCGCACAAGACTTAATTCTGGAGGGGAGAGTGAGGGAGGGGGAGCCCCAAGGTGAGGGAAGGAGGGGTGAGACGTCCACCCTTCCCTGCTGTCCCCACAGCTCTCCTTCTCTGTGCTGCTCCCCTCTACACATGCCAGGGTGGATGACATCCACCCTCTGAAAAAAGCAGGTGGACATCGTCCACCCACGTCCACGCCCCACTCGACCCCTGAGGAAGGTTACAGCCAGGGTCGGACTGGGACACTAAGGATCCACCAGGAAAGCTTTAGCCTGCCCCCCCCCTCGATCCCCTCTCCCCCCCACCCCATTTTGGGCTCACGTATGCATGGACTCTAGAAATTTTGCACCTCCCCTCCTCACCTGAGGCCCCCCCTTCCATGCTCCCCCCTCCAAAATTGCAGCCAGCCAGCGCGGCAGCGAGCAGTAATCACTCACTTACCGAGAGTCAGAGAGCTCTGCGTGCCGCTGCTGGTCTGGTCTTCTGCACTGCACTGTCCAATCACGCTCTAATGTAACAAGACCAGACCAGCGGCACGCAGAGCTATCGCTCTCGGTAAGCCGTTCCCCGCTGCTGCTGCTGGCTAACTGGCTGCAATTCTGGAATGGGAGCGCGGAAGGGTGGGCCCTATGTGAGGGGGGGACTCGGGGCCCACCGAGGGAAAAAACTGTACTATGGTGGCCCAGTCCGAGTCTGGTTACAGCTACGCTTCACCCTGTAGTCATCTTCAGGTTGTCTCCTCTGAGCCTGTATCCTAGTGTTCACAACAACTCTATATTTCAGTCAGGTGCTGACTGCTGAGGAGACAGCCTGCAGAGTGGAGGGGTCCTTTGACTTTGAAGTTTAGCCATCCCGGGAATATGCTGAGCGCTGATGTGAAATCAATGAAGCTGGGGGGGCATCCCTGGGAAGCAGAAGTGGGGAGTAACAAATTAGCTGTCACTCCTGATGAAGGAATGAGCCGGAATGCGATTTATCTGGCTGGTCAAGAATCATGGAATCAGCCCCCTCTCATTCACACAGACCTGACCTGATCTTATCTTCTGCATTCCATCATCTGCTCTCCAGGTAAGGGGAGGGGGTACTTAACCCCTTCATCAACTTAGTTGCTACAAGCCTCTGCCATGACTTTTTCAGGAAGTTTAATACATTGCTGATTTGCTATGTGTGTGCCCGTCTGTGTGTGTTCGTGCGCATCTGTGTGTGTGATGTGTATGTGTGTGTGCATGCATGTCTGTGCGTGTAGTGTGTGTGTGTGTTTGTGTATGTGTGTACGTGCGTCTGTGTGTGTGTTATGTGTGTGTGTGCATGCAGTGTGTATGTGTGCGTGTCTGTGTGTGTGTGTGTGCACGCGTCTGTGTGTGTAGTGTGTGTGTGTGTGTGTGTGTGTGTGTGTGTGTGTGCAGTTTGTATGTATGTAGTGTGTGTGTGTGTGTGTGTGTGTGTGTGTGTGCGCACGCGTCTGTGTGTGTGTGTGTGTGTGTGTGCACGCGTCTGTGTGTGTAGTGTGTGTGTGTGTGTGTGTGTGTGTGTGTGTGTGTGTGTGTGTGTGCAGTGTGTATGTATGTAGTGTGTGTGTGTGTGTGTGTGTGTGTGTGTGTGTGTGTGTGTGTGTGTGCAGTGTGTGTGTGTGTGCAGTGTGTGTGTGTGTGTGTGTATGTAGTGTGTGTGCTCATGTGTGTATGTGTGTGTTGTGTGTAGGGCTGTGGAGTTGAGGAGACGGAGCAGTTTTGGGTACCTGGAGTCGGAGTCGGTGTGTGTGTGCTGTGTTGTGTGTATGTGTGCGTGTCTGTATGTAGTGTGTGTGCTCATATGTGTGTGTGCACGCGTCTGTGTGTGCACGCGTCTGTGTGTGCAGTGTGTGCACGCGTCTGTGTATGTTTGTGTGTGTGCGTGCGTCTGTGTGTGTGCAGTGTGAGTGTATGTGTGTGTGCGTGCAGTGTGTATGTGTGCGTGTCTGTATGTAGTGCGTGTCTGTGTGTGTAGTGTGTGTGTGTTTGTGTATGTGCCCACGTGTGTGTGCGTGCGTCGGTGTGTGTATGTATGTGTGTGTAGTGTGCAGGGCTGTGCAGTCCCTGCACACTACAAGGTCGTTGCTTCATTGTAGACACACCAAATTTGATCAGCTGGACAGTCACTGTTGTTCTATCATTGAGCTACCACAGCCCGGCGACCATATGGGCTTGAAAACCGCCATGGCCTGCACTCTGGCCATTGTGCGCACCAGTCCAGCATGGTTGTCACTACGCAAACAGCTGTTTGCGGTGCGTTACACAGTGAGTTTGGTGTGTCAGTGTGAAGCAGTACTCTAATTACACTCCCTGATTGATGTATAAACATTGATACAAAAGAGAACACACCTGATTTAGATTTACTAAACAAAAATGTACCCTATTGGAAAGGTAGAATAAAATTTAACTTTTAATAGGATTACATTAAAACATTAACATATTTTCCTATTTGCTAGCTAATAGGTAAACTGTGAACGCAGCGGACTGGAGGAAACAAAGTTTTGGGTCACATGACCATCCTCCTAGTTCACGCTAATGAATACTGTGAACCTTACACCAAAAACTCGACATGTTTCATTTCCTAAATTGGAAACTTCGTCAGGAGTGCTATTATCCTAGTGATAGAGTGATAAAGTGCTATACACAACAATTACAATATACAAATCACATATTTACAAAAGTTAGCAAAGTAGCAGAGTAACGGCCACCTAACCCGGCAGCCTGCTGGAGAATGAATGTCCACATTCTCCTTTTATAGTGTGGTCAGTGTCTCTAGGGATGCTGGGTAGGGCGGGGACGATTTCCACCCATCTCCCAGATCAGGAAGTTATATTATATTGGTCATTAGAAATATCTATCAACATATTTGACCAATACGGGCAGAGGGCTATAGCCAATGCATTCCTAAAAAAGTCCAAGCATTCCCAGCATATTGCCAAAAAACACCTCACCCCGACTTACATGTACTCATATTCCTGTACTTGAAGTTGCAAGAAAAAGCTGCGCTTTAAAACGGAGGTAAAGTATCTCTCCGTATTTCCTGGCCTCTGATTGGTGGTTGCGTGTGGTGGGGGCGGGTTTATGCGTCATCAGGCATAAGATGACTGACACCTCCATCAGCCAACCAAAGGGTCGCGCCTTCCCCGTCTCTGGTGCGCGTGTTAACCACGCTCGACGAGGCGGGGAGACGTCCACTGCGCATCGTACGGAAGTACGAAATGTGTATAGGACGTTTCCATAGAGACATGTCACGTGGGCGGTAGGAGGTCATACATTCATTATAGGAAGCCTGGTCATTGGTTAAAGCGCTCCAGGCTTCAGGTAACCTAGGAGACGCGTAAACAACATTGGTAACAAATAGCTAGCATGTATTATAACAACTTTAAGCATCCCAGAGAACCCATACTCATCAAATAAATATTATTGCAGTCGTATAAACAACTTGCATTGTGCATTACGCATACCATAAAGCATATTTTCACACACAAGGGATAATCATGGGTTGGATAGGTGAGACAACATTGGTCACGTTTAGGGGCTGCGAATGTACATAGAGCCCCATGTCCAAAAAGTATGACTCTCATATTCATGACCCCCATTACCACCTGATTCATAGACCAATGAACTATTAATCTACAGACAGGGGAGGGGGAGAAGGGGGACTCACAAAGACATATCGGGAGAAAGAGAGGGAAAAAGGAGAATAGCAAGAGTCAGTGGGATAGTTAATCAAAGGGAGTCAGAGAGATCTACTCAGGATATTGAGATATTCCAGGACCAAAGACCACTAGATAAAGGAGGCAAAAGTGAAACCCTCATTCAGGCCATTTGGGCTGAGGGTTCCTAACCTATAAATCCATCTAGCCTCTTGTTGCTTTAAAGCAACTAACTATCCCACTGTATCTGTAGATTAATAGTTCATTGGTCTATGAATCAGGTGGTAATGGGGGTCATGAATATGAGAGTCATACTTTTTGGACATGGGGCTCTATGTACATTCGCAGCCCCTAAACGTGACCAATGTTGTCTCACCTATCCAACCTATGATTATCCCTTGTGTGTGAAAATATGCTTTATGGTATGCGTAATGCACAATGCAAGTTGTTTATACGACTGCAATAATATTTATTTGATGAGTATGGGTTCTCTGGGATGCTTAAAGTTGTTATAATACATGCTAGCTATTTGTTACCAATGTTGTTTACGCGTCTCCTAGGTTACCTGAAGCCTGGAGCGCTTTAACCAATGACCAGGCTTCCTATAATGAATGTATGACCTCCTACCGCCCACGTGACATGTCTCTATGGAAACGTCCTATACACATTTCGTACTTCCGTACGATGCGCAGTGGACGTCTCCCCGCCTCGTCGAGCGTGGTTAACACGCGCACCAGAGACGGGGAAGGCGCGACCCTTTGGTTGGCTGATGGAGGTGTCAGTCATCTTATGCCTGATGACGCATAAACCCGCCCACACCACATGCAACCACCAATCAGAGGCCAGGAAATACGTAGAGATACTTTACCTCCGTTTTAAAGCGCAGCTTTTTCTTGCAACTTCAAGTACAGGAATATGAGTACATGTAAGTCGGGGTGAGGTGTTTTTTGGCAATATGCTGGGAATGCTTGGACTTTTTTAGGAATGCATTGGCTATAGCCCTCTGCCCGTATTGGTCAAATATGTTGATAGATATTTCTAATGACCAATGAAATATAACTTCCTGATCTGGGAGATGGGTGGAAATCGTCCCCGCCCTACCCAGCATCCCTAGAGACACTGACCACACTATAAAAGGAGAATGTGGACATTCATTCTCCAGCAGGCTGCCGGGTTAGGTGGCCGTTACTCTGCTACTTTGCTAACTTTTGTAAATATGTGATTTGTATATTGTAATTGTTGTGTATAGCACTTTATCACTCTATCACTAGGATATTAGCACTCCTGACGAAGTTTCCAATTTAGGAAATGAAACATGTCGAGTTTTTGGTGTAGGGTTCACAGTATTCATTAGCGTGAACTAGGAGGATGGTCATGTGACCCAAAACTTTGTTTCCTCCAGTCCGCTGCATTCACAGTTTACCTATTAGCTAGCAAATAGGAAAACATGTTAATGTTTTAATGTAATCCTATTAAAAGTTAAATTTTATTCTACCTTTCCAATAGGGTACATTTTTGTTTAGTTGATGTATAAACATGCAAGATGTTTAAAGCACTTCAGGCCTGCAATTTAGCATTCAATGTGATTTCTGCCCTTAAAACGCTGCTTTGCGTCCAATCCAGGTTTTCCCTGGGACTTTTGGTGTCTATCCCACTCATCCATGCAAAAACTCAGATGTTAGACCCCTATAAACATCGTTTCCATCACTTTTGTGGCCAGCATAAATGTTTCTAGTTTTCAAAGTTCGCCTCCCCACTGAAGTCTATTGCAGTTCGCGAAAGTTTGCGTGAACCAAACTTTCCCAGGAAGTTCGTGAACCTAAAATCGCAGGTTCGAGCCATCTTTACTGCGGAGTAGAATGAAGCAGCTGCATGGGCTTGGCAGAAAAAGCTGAGCCCATTCAACTCAATATACTCGTGCGTAGTTGTGAGCTGTCTGTACCTCCGTAGTGTGGACAAGCTCTGTCAACAAGCCCTTGTTGATGGGCTTCGGGGGAAAGGAAAGGGGGGTCCTAGAGTGAAATTTTGAGGAGAAGGGGGACTTAGGTAAGAACCCATGTGACCATAAGGCACTGTAGGCATGTGCTACGGGCACCTGATGATGGAAAGGCATTTCACTTACCTCCCCAAGTGCCTCCCTCCTGCCTTACCTGTGCAGAGTCCTGATAAGAGTGTAAATGAGGTTACTTACCTGGGTCTCGGTAAAATTACCGATATTCTATTATCGTAATTAGCCAGCTCCAAATAGTAGAATAATGGGAGGATTGCCGATGTTCTACTTGCAGCCTCACTCTGGGCCCAAATTACCCCGATTAACGTGTATGTGTCTGTCTCTGTGTTTGAATCAGCATATTAACACTTTAATTCCATTTTGTTCTCTGTTGTAGGATCTACTACTTCCGGGCTTAAGTAAGTAGGCAAACACACCATTCCTGTTTCTTCTGAATTAGTTATTGCCTTTGTCACACAATGCTGCTGTTGTAGCTACAGTCTGGAATGACTCCATCAACTTATGGTAGACAATCCCCAAACACACTGGCTGGCTTACATGTGATGTACAGGGCATGCATGCTTCTTCAGAGCCAATAGCCACCTGAGACCCCTATGCTGGTGACAGGAAATTTGGGCGCATGAGGCAGGTGGATAAAAAGGGCGCCACCATTGACTCCCATATTAACCTCCCTGGTGTTCTGGTTAATGTGTACATAAGTACGCATTACCGTTTTTGTTAAATATTTGTTTTCTCATGCTGTAGCTAGCGTACTGCTAGCTACAGCAGTACGCCATGCCGTCCGCGTCCGCATCCACCCTCCCAATCCCCGCCGGGCATACTTACACGTCCGAGATCCCGCGAGAAGCGTGACTTCCTATCGTCGCTTCTCCCGTCACCATGGTGATGATCGGACATGACATCATGGGGAGCTCCGATCCTTCCCATTGCGTAGCCTGGCGGTGATTCGCCAGGCTGCGCTAGGTGTTTCGGGGGGGGGGGGGACCCCTTTAGCGGCGCATCGTGGCGGATCGGAGGGTATAGGCGGTGATTGGACAGAACATGTAGCTAGCAAAGTGCTAGCTACATGTTCTGAAAAAAAAAAGTAAGTAAAAAGACCCTCCAGGGGCTGAGCAATCCTCCTTGGCGTACATGGACGAGCTGAGCTCGTCCATACCGCCAAGGAGGTTAAATATCGTTTGAGGGGTGTTGATCAGGAAAAAAAGGCACCCGTGATAATTTACGTTTTCAAACTCCATTCGTGATAATTTATGTTTCCCAACTTCGCCAGCGACCAGTAACGTTGACAGATAAGATAATACTCATTTATAGTTTTTAGCTAAATCATAATGTACTATTTAAATAATAACTTTTCATAAATTATTTTCAACATATAAAGCCATCAACAAATAAATCGTAATATACTTTTTTTTTTTATTAACACTCTGTAAAACATTATTATCCACCAAATAAACTGCACAACAACAAAATCATAATATATCGTTTTTCACACTTAATACATATAAAACACTATTATCCATCTGATAAACCGAGCAATAGCTAAATCTGCCGAATAATGTTTATAAACATAACTATCGTATTTAACTAAAACGTTATTTGAAATGTTATCACTTACTCTTTGTAAAACATTATTATTCACATAATAAAGCGATCAGTATGTACATTGTAATATATTTTTTACAGTCACTATTTGTAAAATATTATTATTCACACAATAAAGCGGTCACTAAGGGGGATTTAGGGTTAGGCACCACCAGGGGGGATTTAGGGTTAGGCACCACCAGGTAGGATTTAGGATTAGGCACCACCAGGGAGGTCTTAGGGGTTAGGCACCAGCAGGGGAGTCTTAGGGTTAGGCACAACCAGGGGGGTCTTAGGGTAATGCACCCCCCCCCCCCTGTCTTAGGGTTAGGCGCCACTGCGGGGGGGGTCTTAGGGTTAGGCACCACCGGGGAGATTTAAGGTTAGGCACCACCAGGGGGGTTTAAGGTTAGGCACCACCAGGGGGGTTTAAGGATAGGTAAAGGGAGGGTTCTGTGTGAGAATAGGATTAGGTTTAGTTGTAGTAAAATGTTATGTTAATGTTTTACTACAGTTATTACGAACGTATTTATATTTTTAATGATCTGACTTTTTGAAATATGTGAATTAAGTTTTAATTTTTACTAAATTACTTTTTAAAGGTTTATCAATTTTATAATACACTAGCTGATTGCCCGGCGTTGCCCGGGTATGTATTTGGTTGGTGTTGGCTCCGCCCACGTTTCTAACCCTAACGCTCAATGACCTAGCTTGTGAGCTTTGCATTGTTAGGCATCAATAATTTGCATTAAAATGAAACAAATCTGATTGGCTGTGGCTCCACCCTCCTTTCTGAATTTGAACCCCAGTCACCCAATGACCAACTGTACCAGGTTTTAAGCTTATGTCCTTAACAGTGCAAGAATGGCAGCAATTGAATATTCCCCTTGAAAAGCAATAAATGAATTTGGATTGGCTTTTTTATGAATATGAATCCCAGTCACCCAGTGACCAACTGTGCAAAGTTTGAGAACCCTACAGTTAACAGTGTAAGAATGGCTGCAGTTTACATTTTCCCAGTGAAATTTGTATTTGTCTCTGCCCACTGGTGACCCAACATTGCCTGGGTATGCAGGGCCGGTTTAAGCAACAATGGGGCCCAAGGGCAAAATAAACCTGCCCCCCCCCCCCCAACATATACCCCGGAACAAAAATCGGCATTAGGGGACCTTTTTTGCAGCTGGTATAGTAAGGGTGTGAAGTCCCAATCGGTCTGAGCTCCACATTCTGGCTATCCCAATCTGCATGGGGGACAAGGGGTTAAAAAGTTTCAGGAGGGGGGACCCCACATAATTTTTTTTTTTAAATTCCCACACTCTAAACATAAAAACAAATTGGGAAAATAGGAAAAAATGCCAGGGATCTTCATACAGCCATATTGCGGCTGTATAGCGATTCCTGGCCAAAGCGCTGCGGCTGCTTATGGACCCCCTGGAAACCCCGTCAGGAAATTTATTGCGCTTTCGTTTGATGCATGTAAAATTACACTACTGTTAGGTTTGCTACTAAAAGTTACATTTACTGCATTTGAAAGTATACTTTTTCCCTTCGAAACTTTAAAATCGATTTTCTCAAAAACTATAAGGTCTTTTTGAAAAATTGTTTTTTCTCTTATTCCTAATGATCTCCTTAACATATTCTGCAAATTTAGGGTGTCTAGGATTTAAGGTGGAATTGCTATTAACCATTAAAGTCGGCAAGTTTTTAAATGTGTATTTTTTTTCCTTTGAAACTTTAAAATCGATTTTCTCAAAAATTATAAGGCCGATTTAATTTTTTTTTCCTCTTGTAGCCACTGGGGGCCCCTACAAGGTCTGGGGCCCTGGGGCAGCTGCCTCCTTTGCCTCTATGGTTGTGCCGGCCCTGTGGGTATGTACAGTATTTGGCTGGTGTTGGCTATGCCCACTTTTTGTAACAGTAACAGACAATTACCGTACTTAATTACTCAGTGACCAAATTTGTGAGCTTTGCAGTCTTTGGCATCAATAATTTGCATTGAAATGAAACAAATCTGATGGGCTGTTTGAGTCTCCACCCCTTTTCTGAATTTGAACCCCAGTCACCCAATAAATAACTGTACCCAGTTTGGGGCCTGTGCCATTAACAGTGCAAGAATGGCAGTAATGAAATACTTCCCTTGAAAATCAATAGATGAATTTTGATTGGCTTTTGTAGGCTCCATCCACTTTTATGAATAATAGCTGATGAATCGGCGTTGCCCGGGTATGTACAGTATTTGGCTGGTGTTAGCTCCAGCCACTTTTTCTAACCCACAAATACTCAATGACCAAGTTTGTGAGCTTTAGGATCTTTTTCATCAATAATTTGTATATTCCCATAGAAATTAAACAAATCAGATTGGCTGTTTGTGGCTCTGCCCCTCTCCGGCATTTGAACCCCAGTCACCCAATGACCAACTGAAGCAGCTTTGAGGCATTTGCTATTAACAGAGCAAAAATTGAATCAATTTAAATATTCCCCTTGAAAATCAACAGGTGAATTTTGATTGGCTATTATAGGCTCCACCCACTTCCCATAATATTAATCTCAGTCACCCAGTGACCATCTGGGCAAAGTTTGAGAATACTTGCCATTAACAGTGTAAGAATGACTGCAGTTTATATTTTCCTTGTGAAATTTGTTTTTGCCTCCGCCCACTTTTTGTAACCTTGACACACAGTCACTTAATGACCAAGTTTGTGAGCTCTGGGGTCCTTGGCATCAATAATTTGTAGTTTACCAGTGAGATGAAACAAATCTTATTGGCTGTTTGTAGCTCCACCTCTTTTCTGAATTTGAACTCCAGTGACCCAATGACCAACTGTACCAGGTTTGAGGCTTGTGCCATTAACAGTGCAAGAATGGCAGCAATTTAAATATTCCCCTTAAACATCAACAGGTGAATTTTGATTTTCTTTTTAGGCTCCACCCACTTTTTTGAATATTAATCCCAGAAAATCCCAGTGACCAAGATTTAAGCTTTTGGGTTTCTGCCATCAAAAATGTGTGAATGGAAGCATTTTATTCAGTAAAGTAATCTTTTTGGCTGTTTGTGGCTCTACCTCTTTAGTGGTTTTGAACCCCAGCCACTTCATGACCGACTGTAGCTGGTTTGAGGCTTCTGCCATTATTAGTGTTAGAGTGGTTGCAGTTTCAATATTTCCCTTAAAAATAAATAGGTGAATTTTGATTGGCTGTTGTAGGTTCCACCCATTTTCCTGAATATTAATCCCATTCATCCATTGACCAATTGTGTCACGTTTGAGGACCCTGCCAATCACAAATCTGATTAGCTGTTTGTGGCTCCGCCCCTTTAGTGAATTTGGACCCCAGTCACCTATCAGCTAAGAGGCCTCTGCCATTAGCAGTGTAAGAATTGTAGCAATGTAAATATTCCCCTTGAAAATCAATAGGTGAAATTTGATAGGCTGCTGTTGGCTCCACCCACATTTCTGAATATTAATCCCAGTCACCCAGTGTGGCCCACTGTGTCAGGTTTGGGAACCCTGCCATTACCAGTGTAAGAATCGCTGCAGTTTATATTTTCCCCTGGAAAAAAATATAGTTGTTGGCTCTGCCCACTTTTTCTAAACTTGACATACAGTCACTCAATGGCCACGTTTATGAGCTTTGGGCTTTTGGTATCAATTATTTGTATATTCCCATTGAAATTAAACAAATCTTATTGGCTGTTTGTGGCTCCGCCCCATTTCCGAATTTGAACCCCAGTCACCCAGTGACTAACAGTACCAGGTTTGAAACATCTGCTATTAACAGTGTAAGAATGGCAGCGATGTAAATATTCCCTTTGAAAATCAACAGGTGAATTTTAATTGGCTGTTGTAGGTTCCACCCACTCTCTTGAATATTCATCCCATTCACCCAGTGACCAACTGTGCAAAGTTTGAGAACCCTGCCAGTAACAGTGTAAGAATGGCTGCAGTTTATATTTGACTCCACCCTCCAACTTTATTTTTGGCTCCACCCACTTTTTGTAACCTTGACCCACAGTCACTCAATGACCAAGTTTGTGAGCTTTCAGGTTCCTGGCATCAAAAATGTGTGAATGGAAGCAGTTTATCCACCAAGAAAGTCTGATTGGCTGTTTGTGGCCCGCCCCTTTAGTGAATTTGGACCCCAGTCACCCAATGACCGACTGTAGCAAGTTTTTCCATCATAAAGTTTTTATTGGAAAAAATGAATAACAAATAGCATAACAAATAGCATATCAAGCAAGAAGAATGTACAGTTATATATGCATATTATACAATATCAGTAAGAGTGTACATTTATATCTGCATATCAGGCAGTGTCAGTAATAATTCCTTGGGTACATCGTGCTCTTCTTAACTGTCATTTACTTAACCCTGAGGGCTGACAGGGAAGAGCACCGCCTATGAAATTAACTGGCGGAATCAGGTGGCTCCATAGAGCCTCCGTCAGTCTCTTGCTGGTTCCTGAGTGAACAATGTAGAGTATCATGAGTAGGTGGGAGCCAGGTAGAGTTAGAGAAAGACATATCATAAACATAAACATACCCTATAAGAAGGTAACATAACAGTAACATGTTCTGACAACGAGAGACAAACCATAGAAATTGGTGTGTTTTGGTGTGTGTATATACATATAAGCCCAAGAGGAGTTTCCACTATGGAGTGGGTATATTTCTTAAGGTTAAGCCCATAGTGAGATTAATCCTCTGTCTACACTACTTGTAAATCGGAGCATAGTTGTCTTTATCGGGGAGATTGGAGATATGACCAGAAGTGTTGGGGGGACTGTAGCAAGTTTGAAGCCTCTGCCATTAACAGTGTAAGAATGGCAGCAGTTTTAATCAGGGGTGGAGTACTGCGTGGACGTGGGTGGACGGCGTCCACCTACTTTTTTCAGAGAGTGAACGCCGTCCACCCTGGCTTGTGTGGAGGGGAGCAGCGCAGAGAAGGAGAGCTAAGGGGACAGCGGGGAAGGGCGGACCTTCGTGCTCACCTTCCTGCCTCTCCCCTCCGGTGTTTTCAAATGTCGGGCCGGCGGCTAAAGTGGGCGGAGACTTACCGCCTCCTTCCAGCTGCAAGGGACGCTCCGCTCTGTGTGCGGCTAGAAGACCAGACTAGCCGCACACAGAGCGGAGCGTCCCTTGCGGCTGGAACACGGTAAGTCTCCGCCCACTTTAGCCGCCAGCCCGACATTTGAAAACTCCGGAGGGGAGAGGCAGGAAGGGGAGCACGAAGGTGAGGGAAGGGGGGGGGGGGAGATGTCCGCCATTCCCCGCTGTCCCCATAGCTCTCCTTTTTCTGCGCTGCTCCCCTCCTGCTGGGGGCACACCTGGCTACCTGGGCACATGTACCCCTGCCTACATATACTGGGCACATATCCCACTGGCTATATATACTGGGCACATATCCCACTGGCTATATATACTGGGCACATATACCCCTGCCTTTATACAGTATACTGGGCACATATACCCCTGGCTATATATACTGGGCACATATACCCCTGCCTACATATACTGGGGACATATACCACTGGCTACACATACTGGGCACATATATCTCTGCCTATATATACTGGGCACATATCCCACTGGCTATATATACTGGGCACATATCCCACTGGCTATATATACTGGGCACATATACCCCTGCCTATATATATACTGGGCACATATACCCCTGGCTATATATACTGGGCACATATACCCCTGGCTATATATACTGGGCACATACACCCCTGGCTATATATACTGGGCACATATACCTCTAGCTACATATACTGGGCACATATACACCTGCCTACATATACTGGGGACATATACCCCTGGCTATATATACTGGGTACATATACCCCTGGCTATATATACTGGGCACATATACCCCTGGCTACATATACTGGGCACATATACCTCTAGCTAAATATACTGGGCACATATACCTCTGGCTATATATACTGGGCACATATACCCCTGGCTACATATACTGGGCACATATACCTCTGGCTACATATACTGGGCACATATACCCCTGGCTATATATACTGGGCACATATACCCCTGGCTACATATACTGGGCACATATACCCCTGGCTACATATACTAGGGACATATACCCCTGGCTACATATACTGGGCACATATACCCCTGGCTACATATACTGGGGACATATACCCCTGACTACATATACTGGGGACATATACCCCTGCCTACATATACTGGGCACATATACACCTGCCTATATATACTGGGCACATATACCCCTTTCTACATATACTGGCACATATACCCCTGACTACATATACTGGCACATATACCCCTGGCTACATATACTGGGCACGTATACCCCTGGCTACATATACTGGGCACATATACCCCTGGCTAACATATACTAGGCAACTATACCTCTGGCTACATATACTGGGGACTACTATACTCATGGCTACTTATACTGGGGACACCTATAGACCTGGCTACCTATGCTGGGGGTACCTATTTTGGGGGAACTGCTGTCAGATTATCTGCATTTTTGTGTAACCGCTGTTAAAAGTTTTTATTCAAAACACAATCTGACACCGCATTTCACGGGTCACGGCCCGCTTCCTCAGGTCAATACAAAATGCCTTGATAGCATAGGGGATAGAGTGTAGGCGCTAGTGTTGGGCGAACACCTGGATGTTCGGGTTCGGGCCGAACAGGCCGAACATGGGCCAGATGTTCGGCATGTTCGGCCCGAACGCCGAACTCAATGGAAGTCAATGGGACCCCCGAACATGGGGGCCCTATGGGGTCGCAGGCATAAGGGGGGAGCATGCCCCGGTCGCGGGGGGGGTCAGAAATTCCCCCCACCCCCTCCGCTAGCGCTCCCCCCTCTGCCCGCTTCCCCATAAAAAAAGTTATAGTACCTGGTGCCTGGTGGCTGGCAGTGGAGTGAGGAGGAGGAGGAGGAGTCCGAGTAGCAGAGTGGCGTTGAGGCCGGGCAGCGGGCGGTTCAGCGCTAGTACCCTTGTGGTACTTCCGCCCTTTCTCTGACCTCATGTCCTCTGCATACGAGGGTACGCATCACGCGTACCCTCGTATGCGTCATCACGCAGAGGACGTGAGGTCAGAGAAAGGGCGGAAGTACCACAAGGTACTAGCGCTGAACCGCCCGAACCGCCCGCTGCCCGGCCTCAACGCCACTCTGCTACTCGGACTCCTCCTCCTCCTCCTCCTCACTCCACTGCCAGCCACCAGGCACCAGGTACTATAACTTTTTTTATGGGGAAGCGGGCAGAGGGGGGAGCGCTAGCGGAGGGGGTGGAGGGAATTTCCGACCCCCCCCCCGCGACCGGGGCATGCTCCCCCCTTATGCCTGCGACCCCATAGGGGGGCAGTATTCGGCCGAACAGGGCCCTGTTCGGCCGAACAGGGGCCCTGTTCGGCCATGTTCGGCCATGCATTCAACAGTTCGGGCGAACCCCGAACAGTTTGGCCGAACACCACCAGGTGTTCGGCCGAACTCGAACATCACCCGAACAGGGTGATGTTCTGCAGAACCCGAACAGTGGCGAACACTGTTCGCCCAACACTAGTAGGCGCCACTGTCTGAATTACCTCTCTTTTTATTATATCATTTTTTTATTTGTATTTAAAAATACTTTAATAGAACGCACATTGGGTCCCTCTATCCTACCCACTACCAGTCAGACCTCCGTTGGAGGTAATAGCTTTGCAGTTTTTCTGGAAAGTCTACCGTACTACAGGAGAGCGACCATCCAATATCCAGCAGGACCTGGAGTACTGAGCAGGGCTACAGGAGAGCGACCATCCAGTATGCAGCAGTACCTGGAGTACCGAGCAGGCCTACAGGAGAGCGACCATCCAATATCCAGAAGGACCTGGAATACCGAGCAGGGCTACAGGAGAGCAACCATCCAGTATCCAGCAGTACCTGGAGTACCGAGCAGGACTACAGGAGAGCGACCGTCCAGTATTCAGCAGGACCTGGAGTACTGAGCAGGGCTACAAGAGAGCGACCATCCAGTATCCAGCAGGACCTGGAGTACCGAGCATGGTTACAGGAGAGTGACCATCCAGTATCCAGAAGGACCTGGAGTACTGAGCAGGGCTACAGGAGAGTGACCATCCAGTATCCAGCAGGACCTGGAGTACCGAGCAGGACTACAGGAGAGCGACCATCCAGTATCCAGCAGGACCTAGAGTACCGAGCAGGGCTACAGGAGAGCGACCATCCAGTATCCAGCAGGACCTGGAGTACCGAGCAAGACTACAGGAGTGCGACCGTCCAGTGTCCAGCAGGACCTGGAGTACCGAGCAGGGTTACAGGAGAGCGACCATCCAGTATCCAGCAGGACCTGGAGTACTGAGCAGGACTAAAGGAGAGCAACCATCCAGTATCCAGCAGGACATGGAGTACCGAGCAGGACTACAGGAGAGTGACCATCCAGTATCCAGCAGGACCTGGAGTACCGAGCAGGGCTACAAGAGAGCGACCATCCAGTATCCAACAGGACCTGGAGTACCGATCAGGGCTACAGGAGAGCAAGCATCCAGTATCCAGCAGGCCCTGGAGTACAGAGCAGGGCTACAGGAGAGCGACCATCCAGTATCCAGCAGGACCTGGAGTACCAAGCAGGGCTACAGGAGAGCGACCGTCCAGTATCCAGCAGGACCTGGAGTACTGAGCAGGACTACAGGAGAGCAACCATCCAGTATCCAGCAGGACATGGAGTACCGAGCAGGACTACAGGAGAGCAAGCATCTGGTATCCAGCAGGCCCTGGAGTACAGAGCAGGGCTACAGGAGAGCGACCATCCAGTATCCAGCAGGACCTGGAGTACCGAGCAGGGCTACAGGAGAGCGACCATCCAGTATCCAGCAGGACCTGGAGTACCGAGCAGGGCTACAGGAGAGCGACTGTCCAGTATCCAACAGGACCTGGAGTACCGAGCAGGGCTACAGGAGAGCAAGCATCCAGTATCCAGCAGGCCCTGGAGTACAGAGCAGGGCTACAGGAGAGCGACCATCCAGTATCCAGCAGGACCTGGAGTACCAAGCAGGGCTACAGGAGAGCAACCATCCAGTATCCAGCAGGACATGGAGTACCGAGCAGGACTACAGGAGAGCAAGCATCCGGTATCCAGCAGGCCCTGGAGTACAGAGCAGGGCTACAGGAGAGCGACCATCCAGTATCCAGCAGGACCTGGAGTACTGAGCAGGACTACAGGAGAGCAACCATCCAGTATCCAGCAGGACATGGAGTACCGAGCAGGACTACAGGAGAGCAAGCATCCGGTATCCAGCAGGCCCTGGAGTACAGAGCAGGGCTACAGGAGAGCGACCATCCAGTATCCAGCAGGACCTGGAGTACCGAGCAGGACTACAGGAGAGCGACCATCCAGTATCCAGCAGGACATGCAGTACTGAGCAGGGCTACAGGAGAGTGACCATCCAATATCCAGCAGGACCTGGAGTACCGAGCAGGACTACAGGAGAGCGACCATCTAGTATCCAGCAGGGCCTGGAGTACCGAGCAGGACTACAGGAGAGCGACCATCCAGTATCCAGCAGGACCTGCAGTACTGAGCAGGGCTACAGGAGAGTGACCATCCAATATCCAGCAGGCCTTGGAGTACCGAGCAGGGCTACAGGAGAGCGACCATCCAGTATCCAGCAGGACCTGGAGTACCGAGCAGGGCTACAGAAGAGCGACCATCCATCCAGTAGCCAGTAGGACCTGGAGTAGTGAGCTGGGCTACTGGAGAGCGACCATCCAGTATCCTGCAGGACCTGGAGTACCGAGCAGGGCTACAGGAGAGCGACCATCCAGTATCCAGCAGTACCTGGAGTACCGTGCAGGACTACAGGAGAGCGACCATCCAGTATCCAGCAGGACCTGGAGTACCGAGCAGGACTACAGGAGAGCGACCATCCAATATCCAGAAGGACCTGGAGTACCGAGCAGGTCTACAGGAGAGCGACCATCCAGTATCCAGCAGGACCTGGAGTACCGAGCAGGACTACAGGAGAGCGACCATCCAGTATCCAGCTGTACCTGGAGTACCGAGCAGGACTACAGGAGAGTGACCATCCAGTATCCAGCAGGACCTGGAGTACCGAGCAGGGCTACAGGAGAGTGACCATCTAGTATCCAGCAGGACCTAGAGTACCGAGCAGGACTACAGGAGAGTGACCATCCAGTATCCAGCAGGACCTGGAGTACCGAGCAGGGCTACAGGAGAGCGACTGTCCAGTATCCAGCAGGACCTGGAGTACCGATCAGGACTACAGGAGAGCGACCATCCAGTATCCAGCAGGACCTGAAGTACCGAGCAGGACTACAGGAGAGCGACCGTTCAGCATACAGCAGGACCTGGAGTACCGAGCAGGACTACAGGAGAGCGACCATTCAGCATACAGCAGGACCTGAAGTACCGAGCAGGACTACAGGAGAGCGACCATTCAGCATACAGCAGGACCTGGAGTACAGAGCAGGACTACAGGAGAGCGACCGTCCAGTATCCAGCAGGACCTGGAGTACTGAGAAGGAACAGTTAATTCCCTGCAGGCCTATACCAGAGATGGCCCGAACCGTTCACGGGCGAACATTTGTGGAGCCGCTACTACTTCCGGGACGCAATGACGGCTGCGCTGGGCCGGCGGTTCGCGTCTTTGATTGCGCGCCCGTTGCCAGCCACTCTCTGCGCATGAGCGCGACGTCACTCATGATGTCACGCACATGCGCAGAAAGTGCCCGGCAACAGGAGCGTGATCTAGGACGTGCACCGCTGGGCCAGCGCAGGCGTACTACTCCGGGTCATAGCGACCCGGAAGTAGTACAGGTGAGGAGTTCGCCGACATCTCTAGCCTATACAGTGGTTGCAGCCAGGAACTGCAACCCACCTTTGTATTTAGTTATATGAAATCCTCCGTATAGCTACGATACTGCACCTTTGGGCTCCCACTCTCTCCCTACTTCTCACCTAGGTATTCTTGGCCCTTACAAGAATCACCAAAGAAAAAAACCCTATATAATATACTCTTGCGATGTGCATGTATCTGGTGTGTGGTGTAGTGAATGGTGGCCACAGGGAGAAGGAAAGGGACACAGGTTTTTTTTGTTTAATGTTATAACAAGGAAATTGATAGAAATGTTTGTTATATGTTCCTAGTGAACAAAAAGAAAAAAAGATGGACCCCCAAATAAGGAAAAAACCCGGCCCTGGATAAATACTTCAACAAATTCAGACGCAGAATCTCTGACAGGATCCTGAGTAAAAGAAAGACACTGGCCCAGAACGTAACACCACAGGAGCAACAGGCCATCAGATCCCTTAAGGAGAATAAGGACATTATTATTAAACCAGCGGATAAAGGTAGTGCCATAGTCATAATGAACACCAGTGACTACATCCAGGAGGCACAAAGACAATTATCCAACACCGCTCACTATGCCAAATTACAGGGGGACCCCACAAAAGGCTACAGGATGGCACTTAATAGGATGGTTAACAGATTGCCTGCAAACATCAGACTACATGTAAGGACCCGTATCCCTGAAGAGAATAGAACAGCCTGCTTTTACATGCTTCCCAAGATCCACAAAGAGGGAAACCCAGGCAGGCCCATAATCTCAGGGAGCGGAACTCTTACAGAGAACATCTCAGGGTGGCTGGAAAACATCTTGAAACCTCTTGTCTGTAAAAGACCCAGCTACTTACAGGATACCACCCACCTCCTGAACAAACTGACAGCCATCGGCCCAGTACCTGAGGGAACCATACTGGCCACGAAGGACGTGGAGTCCCTGTACACGAACATTCCCCATGATGATGGTATTGCGGCCTGCCGTAAATATCTTCAGGGTCAGGGCATACCTGTAAAGCCTATTACGGGACTGATCAAATTCATTCTCACTCATAATTATTTCACTTTTGGACAGGACCTCTATTTACAGCAGATGGGCGTGGCAATGGGTTCGCGATTCGCTCCACAGTATGCAAATCTATTAATGGCCAAAATCAAAGAGGAATACCTCAATGCATGTGGCATAAAACCCTTGGCCTACTTCCGCTTCATTGATGATATTTTAATCATCTGGTCCGCAAGTGAGGATGATCTTCTCCAGTTCCACAGGAACTTCAATGCCTTCCATCCTACAATCAAATTGAAACTTACCTACTCTCACACAGTCAGAGATTAACTTTCTGGACACCACCATATACATCAGGGGTAACAACATACAAACCTCTGTGTATCGCAAACCTACAGACCGTCCCACATACCTAAGATATGACAGTTTTCATCCCAAGCACATTAAGAACTCTATAATTTACAGCCAAGCTATAAGGTACAACCGGATTTGTTCTGACAGGATGGACAGAGAGTGAGACAAGCACCTGGATCACCTTAAGAACACTTTCATTAAACAAGGTTACAGTCCTCCCATGGCTGAGGCCCAAATCAGGAAAGCCAGCAACATCCCCAGGACTGAACTCCTGAAATATAAGCAAAACCAGAAAGAGGAATGTGTCCCTTTAGTTATCACCTACAACCCACACCTGGAAATCTTAAGGAGGATTGCTAAGGAACTTCATCCCATTTTACACAAGGATCACAGACTGAGAACGATATTCCCTAAACCTCCACTCTTGTCATATCGGCAACCACACAATCTAAAACAGATGATTGTCAGGAGCTCTTTGAATAGGCCTCAACAAAACGGAACATCACCCTGCCAACAAAAAATATGTGGAACCTGCAGACACATTTACTCCACTGACAGCCAGGGTAACGATACCAGGTTCACAACAGGAGTACAGAGTACAAGGTTTATTTTCCTGTGGGTCCACCAATCTGGTATATCTGATCATGTGTGCTAAATGCCCCAATGTTATATACGTGGGAGAAACTGGACAAACACTGCGCAAACGTATGAATGGACACAGGCACACTATTAATGATACCAAATCTGGACTCCCAGTTGCTACACACTTTCGGTCCAACGGACACAGCATGGATGATCTTCGTGTCACTGCCCTGAAGGGCGGCTTCAAAATGTCAAATGACCGATTAATAGCAGAAACAAAATTTATAAATTGGTTCAAAGCTGTGCAGAAGGGTTTGAATAAGGACAACAACTTTCTATATTGGTATGAGATTGATGATATATGAACTGTCTCAGCCACTCTAGCTGAACTTGTGAACTAAGAATTTACGATACCTCTGGGTCAATCCTAAATACCAGGTCTGTGAGCAATGGAGTAAACAAGGATCCTTATCTTACCCCATTTAGATGGTCTGTTTGTATTAAGGCATCTTAATGACGTATTTATGCTTGAAAAAAATATCTGTTTTCCCTTTTGATGTTGCATGTATATAAGCTGTCTGTACCACCAGCTTGCAAACTAACAGGATGTAAGCCTGACGAAGGCTGCAAGGCCGAAAGCTTGTTTATTCTTATTCATTTGTAGTTAGCCAATAAATGGTATTATCCTGATTTAAAACTTCTTGCTTTTACTGATGGCTAACACGGTACAATACCCTACTGCTACTGCTATGTTCCTAGTGAGTGACCAATTTCTATTGCTTCATTGCATTGTTGGTATATGGTGATGCTCCTGCTGAAGGGGGGGGGGGGATATACATTCATGGGCAGCATGGTGGCGTAGTGGGTAGCGCTCTCGCCTTGCAACGCTGGGTTCCCGGTTCGAATCCCAGCCAGGTCAACATCTGCAAGGAGTTTGTATGTTCTCCCTGTGTCTGTGTGGGTTTCCTCCGGGTACTACGGTTTCCTCCCACATCCCAAAACATCCCAGATAAGTTAATTGGCTTCCCCCTAAGTTGGCCCTAGACTGCGATACATACACTACACGATATAGACATAGGCCTGTGGTAGGGATTAGATTGTGAGCTCCTCAGAGGGACAGTTAAGTGACAAGACAATATATACTGTCAGAATCCGCTCTGCTGGACTTGGTTCCCTGGACTGCTTTGTTTCCTATGCAGCTTGCATAGTTCAGTCCAGGGAAAAGAGTCCTTTCTGTCAGTTTGCAAGGCTGACTGATTTGCATCCACTTGTCATGCAAATTGCTTGTCTGCTTCCTTTGAAGGTTTCTAGTATAAATGTCATTTCCTCCCAGAATTCCTCGTTCGACATAGTTCCTCAGTTGCGAAACTTACCTTAGAGCCTCAGCATCTTGTTACTATATTCTAGTGTAGTTAATTCTTGGGGAGTGCTCCTTGCACTCCTATTAGTGCAGTCAGGTTGTGTATATTTGTACTGCCTATTCTGTCTTGTCTTGTCTGTGCGATTGTACTGTCGCCAGCGGTGGCTGACAGTGAATCGTTCTTCCTGTTCTTAGATCGCATTCGCCCTAGCATTAGAGGTGGTGGATCTTTCTTGTCTGAACCTTGGTGTATAACCTTAGCTACAATTGCTATTGGTTACTCCTTCTGTCTGTCTTGTCTTGTCCGTGCTATTGTACTGTCGCCAGCGGTGGCTGACAGTGAATCGTTCTGTCCTGTTCTTAGATCGCATTCGTCCTAGCATTAGAGGCGGTGGATCTTTCTTGTCTGAACCTTGGAGTATAAACGTTAGCTGCGGTTGATACTGGTTACTCCTTCTGTCTGTCTTGTATGGAACGAACGCTTGCTGCTGTCTGGTGTGAGGCAACCGATTAGCAAGCGTTCGCG
This sequence comes from Hyperolius riggenbachi, assembly GCF_040937935.1. Lineage (NCBI taxonomy): Eukaryota > Metazoa > Chordata > Amphibia > Anura > Hyperoliidae > Hyperolius > Hyperolius riggenbachi. The sequence goes on from NC_090655.1 coordinate 28,192,387, forward strand.
TTATCTGTTTGTTTTCTTTCTCCGTGTTCATTAGTTAGTCAGGGTTGGTACGTTTTGCCACTGTTGCGCTTAACGTGCGGTGGCCGTACCGTTAACGCGCTTGTCTCTGTTGTGCATATAGTGTGGGGACAGCGTTTAGCTAGTTCATTTGTTATTTTTCTTGGCGTTCAGATTGTAGTTATTTGCTGTGCCTTTCTTACTCAGTTCACGCTCTGTCTTTGCTCTATCTTGTGTTGCTGATAGCAATTGCCTCTCTTGCGATTAGCTTTCTTACTCTGGTCTGTTCTGATGTGATATGTCTACCGTCGCTGGGTGGCGACTACATTGGTAGACATTCACATAGTCTGTCTCTGTACTTGCTTTCTTCTGAGTTGCTACTTTGTTGCCCAGTCTTGCTTAATCATACAATTTCCATCTGGCATCTGTGGCTGTACAGAGGACTTATCCCTCTGTACTCCACAGCTCCATCTGCTGGTTGGAATTCTCCTCTACAGATCTATACTGGGTACTTTGCTTCTGTGACTGTGGCGATTTCCTTCTGCTTCAGCGCACGCGGTGTGCGCTGACTGGAAATCGCCCGCAGATCGTTACATATACTCTGTACAGCGCTGCAGAAGATGTTGGCGCTATATAAATACTAAATAATATTAATAATAATAATTCTACCAGCAGTTGAGTTTGTGATATAGGCTCGGCACCTATACAATATATTATTATTATTATTATTATTGATTTATAAAGCGCCAACATATTCCGTGGCGCTGTACAAAGTAAGAAACAAACATGGGGTACATAATACAGACAATGGTGTACACTTATATACAAGATACATAATTAGTGACAAAATACAAAGAATAATACAAAATACAAATTATAGAATTGGTAATAACAGTGATAAAATTAACATGATGAATAAAATGTATAATGGTTACCAAGACACAAAAGGGGGAGAGAGCCCTGCCCTTGCGAGCTTACAATCTAAAGGGAATGGGGGGGGGGGGGGCAGGAGGAGGGGTAGTATGCAGCAAATATATAGAGGCTTTGTGTTTTAGGATACCTAGTAGGAGTGCAATTTGGTCTTAGTACAAAGGGAAGTGGCCTAAGGTAGCGCATATGCTTGTCGGAACAAGTGTGTTTTTAGAGAGCGTTTAAAGGTAACAAAGGTTGGCGAGTGACGGATGTGTTGTGGGAGGGCATTCCAGAGGAGGGGTGAAGCGCGTGCAAAGTCTTGTAAACGTGAATGTGAGGAGTTGATTCTAGAGGAGGACAACAGAATATCATGTGCAGATCTGAGATTGCGATTGGGTTTGTATCTGGAGATTAGTGAGGATATGTACCGGGGAGAGAGATTGTGGAGAGCTTTGTAGATTAGGGTTAGGAGTTTGAACTGGATCCTCTGGTTAATTGGCAGCCAGTGAAGAGCTTGACAAAGAGGGTCGGCAGAGGAAGATCGAGAAGAAAGATGAATGAGATGAGCAGCTGAGTTCAGTACCGACTGGATATATTTCTTTATTTTTTATTAGAAACACAATATTATTTTAAAATTTATTTTTTTGTGAAAATAATTGATTTTCGAGTCAAAATGCCATTGAAAGTCATTTTGTAATGCGCTTGTGATTTTTCACATTTCCCACGCCAAAACAACAGTGTGGGTTTTTTTTGTTTTGTTTTTTTGAGTTATTGCAGTAAAAATAACGATTTTTCCAGTTTTTGTGACATTTTCACCATATTGCAATAATACAATGCATTTTAGCGGAAGTTTCCATAAGTAGAAAATGCCACTTTTGATGTGAAAATTCAAGAGCAACACTCATATACAGTATGTGTGTATATGGATAGATAGATAGATAGATAGATAGATAGATAGATAGATAGATAGATAGATAGATAGATAGATAGATACTGTAGATAGATAGATAGATAGATAGATAGATAGATAGATAGATAGATAGATAGATAGATAGATAGATAGATAGATAGATAGATAGATAGATACTGTAGATAGATAGATAGATACTGTAGATAGATAGATAGATAGATAGATAGATAGATAGATAGATACTGTAGATAGATAGATAGATAGATAGATAGATAGATAGATAGATAGATAGATACTGTAGATAGATAGATAGATACTGTAGATAGATAGATAGATAGATAGATAGATAGATAGATAGATAGATAGATAGATAGATAGATAGATAGATAGATAGATACTGTAGATAGATAGATAGATAGATAGATAGATAGATAGATAGATAGATAGATAGATAGATAGATAGATAGATAGATACTGTAGATAGATAGATAGATAGATAGATAGATAGATAGATAGATAGATAGATAGATACTGTAGATACATAGATAGATAGATACTGTAGATAGATAGATAGATAGATAGATAGATAGATAGATAGATAGATAGATAGATAGATAGATAGATACTGTAGATAGATAGATAGATAGTGATACTATAGATAGATAGACAGACAGACAGACAGACAGACAGACAGACAGACAGATAGATAGATAGATAGATAGATAGATAGATAGCTCTGTAGATAGATAGATAGATAGATAGATAGATAGATAGATAGATAGATAGATAGATGGATAGATAGATAGATAGATAGATAGCTCTGTAGATAGATAGATAGATAGATAGATAGATAGATAGATAGATAGATAGATAGATAGATAGATAGATAGATAGATACTGTAGAAAGAGTGTGTGTAATCAGATATGGTTATCTAGGGATGTATGGCTACTTAGCTATTTAAAGCGGATCTGACATGAAAAACTAACTATAACAAGTAACTTGTCTATATGTCTTATCTAAAGTTTAGATAGTTTACACAGCAAATCTATCTGCAAACAGCTTCAACAGTTTGTGATTATTTATTCCTGTGATACAATGACAGCAGCCATGTTCTGTTTGTCACATTACACACAGGCAAGCTGATAGCATCTCCAGCCCTCAGTCTGAGAAAACTTCACTCCTCTCCTCCCCTCTGCCTCTGAAATCTCTGGCTAGTAACCTCCTCCTGCCCAGAATGAGCTCCCATAAGCCCTTGCTACTAAGGCTTAGAGTGCCAAGGCTCTCTGGAGAAGCTGTGGACGAGGCTGATTTAGTTTATAGGGAATTAGAGTATTAAAGCAAAGCAAAAAAAAAGTATTTGGCTTGAAGAGTGCCCTATAAACTATATGAAAGGAACACAATTATGCAATGAGTAAAAGTTTATCTCGGATCCACTTTAATACTTTTATTTGGTGAAGTTGGGACTAGAGCACTGGTTGCTGGTACTTGACACTTTTGGCAACTTTGGTTTGGATACTGTCATTGGTTTGGGCACAAACAGGTATATGCGATGAAGGTTAGGGTGAGGCTAGGTGGTGGATCTTCAATTGGGGAGGGGCACAGCTGATCGGATGTATGATACACTGTGTCTGTCTATGTAATTATGGTGCTTCTTGTAACAGACGCGTCATAGTTACTAAGCTATCTCTTACACGTTCCTTTTCCCTTACCTTAACGGACACAGCAGACAAATTGACAATGGACGATAGATACAACAGACATGCCCATTTGTCCAATGTTATCCATCGCCGTATGTTTTCAAGATATGGCGAGCCCCCAGCTGAAAGGAGTGGTTTCTATGTAAGTTCATGTCACGGCCTTGTCAGATATCAGATGCTTTAGACTACTTCATTTCCTGGCGCCAGGACATAAAATGGTTAACAGAACACACAGACACAGAAGATGTGAGCACACATTATGCTAGTTCTTTACTTCACTACCTTCCTTATATCCTACTGAATACAGGGTTTTGCTCATGCGCAGTATATCATCATATGTCACCATAATTACAGAAAGTCATGTGATTTACGAGAAATAGCACAGTTCAATGATCACGGGGAAATATGTTATTTAAGAACATACAGTTGCTTGAGGGACGCTCAGGGGATTTGCCCAGAGAGAATTTGCCTATTCTGAGTTTCATACAGCCAGTGTTTTCCTGCACAGATGTGAGGCTGGTTCTTCTGAAGACACCCTAATATCACACTGATTAGATACATGTATAATTGTATATGAAATTGATCTATATACTATACTATATACTAATATATATATATATATACATATATACCTACATATCCTTTCAAAAACATAGCAGAATTAAAAACAAAAAAACTATGAAGACACAGGAAAACTAACCCTAGAAAATGTTTAGCAAAATGCTGCCAATCAATCAGATGGCGGCAATTTGTTTGGTCGCTGGCAAGTGTTGTTATTATGAATGTTATGATGTTGTAATTTATTTAACCACTTGCCGACCGCGTCACGCCGATGGGCGAGGCAGCAGAGGCAGCCCCAGGACTGCCTAACGCAGATCGCGTAAAGTCCTGGGGCAGTAGTTTGCAGGGGATCTCCCAGCGGCAATCACTGCTAGGAGACGATATAAAAAATATTTATATATAAAAAAAATAAACATCCTGGCAGGGATCAGACCCCACCAACAGAAAGCTCTGTTGGCGGGGAGAAAGGGGGGGAATCACTTGTGTGCTGAGATGTGCGGCCCTGCAGCGAGGCCTTAAAGCTGCAGTGGCCTATTTGTTGAAAAATGGCCTGGTCTTTAGGTGGGTGGGGGGGGTTAACACTGCGGTCCTCAAGTGGTTAAACCTTGACTGGGTGCCAACTCCTCTCTCTCTTCCAGAAAATGAAATCATCCCACAAGGTTCTATGAGCTGCTCCACCTGCCAGTGGCCCAAATCCAGCGATGGAATAGTCTACGTACCGTACACATTAGCTTCAGATTATCGTGAGTACAGAGTTCGGATATTATGATTGTTTTTTTATTTACTCAACCTCCCCAGCGTTTAATTTCCCAGCAGTATTTGTACCAAAAGCAGTACATTTTTTTTTAAGTGTTTCTTTATATTGTAAGTATTTTTGTGGACCGCTTGCAAGTCAAGCATGCGTACAATAAAAAAAACAAAACACCTTTTTAACCTCCTTAACACTATGCCCGACACTGTGTCGGGCAATGGGCATACCACCGTCTGTCCTCAGGAGTGCCCCATGCTGAATAAATATGCAGAAATAGCTGAAAAACTTTCTGCTAGCAGTAGGCTAGTTAGTAAATGTGTCCGGCACCCAGGGATCCCCATGCGATCCCCCACAATCCCCCCCATTTATACGTTACCCCTCCCCCCCCGGATCCAGCGATCGCGCAGCCTCCCTGCACAGCTTCGGTCTCTCTATAGGGAGGATCGGGTTTGCGCATGACGTCATGTGCGATCCTCCCCATAGTGAAGACCGGAGCTGTCCGGGGAGGCTTCGCCGATGGCAGGAGCCAGGCTGGGTAATGTATAAACTGGCTGGATCGGGGGATCTCGACGGACACTTTTACTAGCTAGCCTAGTGCTAGCAGAAGGGATTTCAGCTATTTCTGCACTTGTATTCAGCGTGAGGCACAAAGTTACATAACCTCCTGAGCGGTGTAACGCTCAGGAGGTTAAATGACTTTCGTTAGGAAAAAAAAAATATTTTTTTACTTATCTGCTGCTATGGGCAGTTTTTTTTACACTTAGAATTTTTTATATTGGATCCCATACAGATGTTTGTATTGAATCCAATACAAAAAATTTGAATTTGCTGCCTGATGTGATGACAGCTGGGGCGCACGGAGTGTCATTAGAGGGACACGACGGGGGAAGTGACTGCCAGGACAGGAAGCAGATGAAGAAGGAAGAAGAGATGATCACTGGCAGGGATCGCTGCTAAGAAGATGGGAAAGCCAGGAGGTTTTGGCGAGGGATACCGCACACCAGCAATACCGCAGGTGAGTATTAGTAATTACTGGACAAGCCTGACTCATCCTTAGCAATTCCAGCTAATTTTTTAGGATGAGTCAGGCTCGTCCATACCACTAGGGAAGTTAGATCATCTTCCAAGGGCTTCTCATGTCCTCCTCGAGACCACCAATCCATCACTAAGACCCTCTAAAAGATCACAGCTGCACTCCCATACCTGAACGAGTGTAACCATGCTAAGCAGGTACAGGATGCCCCGTGCCTGTGCTTTAGCCCTATTGGCTGTGTGCTGCTGCGCAGGTATGAGGCGGCCCGCGCAGTCCGGACATGCATGTTAATGAACAGGAGTGTGGCCGCGTGGACCTCTCAATAAGCTCTTGTCAATAAGGTTTGGGGGTCTGAGCACAGGATCGATGGAGGCGAGGGGGACCGGGAAGCCTGTGGATTATCCAGAGGCTTCCTGCTATTGAAGTATCTAAATTATAAAATGATAATGATTGTTGCTGCAGGAAGGGCAATAAAATGTAGACCGCGGATGAGACTTGGAGGGCATCAGCCAAGTCTCAGGAGAATCAGGATAGAAAGAGTTGAGGACTAAACAGGGCCAGTTCTAGACTTTTTTTCTGCCTTGGGCAAACTTGAGAGGATGGGCCCCCCCTCCCCCCCCACCTGATTTGCAGCACCCGACAATTTACTTTGCTTTAGTTAATGTTCTCACATGACATGCTGCAGCTCAACACAATAGCACACGTTCCGGCTGTTAGTCTGTAACAAACAAACTGCTCAACCTCAGTGAGTCGGCTGTGCTCCATTCCTCCTCAGTCAGGGCAGCAGTTCCACCTCCTCCCTTCTGCTGTGCAAGTCAAATGTAACACTCCTGTTCTCCTGCCTCCCCCCTCCTCACTCACTGTCAGACTCCTCACACAGCACAACAAGCTGCTTTTCCCCAATGGCGCTCTCCTGCCTCCCCCCTCCTCACTCACTGTCGGACTCCTCACACAGGACAACCAGATGTTTTTCCCCAAAGATGACCTCTTCACCTCGCTCACTCTCCTCTCACTTCTCCTACTCTGACTGCATGCAGTAAGTGTAAACACACAGTACAAACATGCTGCCCCTGTAATCTCTGCTCCTGATGCAAATGTTTCACCTTGCTTCATGAGAGAAATGGCCCTGGGACTAAACAATCATGAGAGGTGGTGAGGGTTTATTGCTTACTGAGTGGGCATTCCAGTTATGGGGGCGAGAAGAACTGGAGAAAGAGTTATTTAATTAGGCTGGTAGGACTAGGTGTGTTAGGGGAGGGGTGAAGTGCTGTGGGTGATGGGAATGGGCGAGGCAGAGAAACGTGCAGGAGAGGGAGGGACCAGGATTTAGGGAAATGTCAACATCCAGGGATTTTATCTGATTGCCATCTGGAGTCGGGAAGGAATTTTTCCCTTTAGGGGCTAATTGGACCATGCCTTGTAAGGGTTTTTTCGCCTTCCTCTGGATCAACAGGGATATGTGAGGGAGCAGGCTGGAGTTGTACTTTATACTGGTTGAACTCGATGGACGTATGTCTTTTTTCAACCAAAATAACTATGTAACTATGTAACTATGTAACATCAGTGAGCAGAAAGAAGAAAGAGCCAAGCAGGTAATCTTGACGCCCTCGGCGCTATGGCAAAGTGCATATCGCATAGACTGCAATGATAACTGCAACCCCAGTGGCAGCCCAGGGGGTAATTTGGGTGCACTGGATTAAAATATAAATAGCAGAGGGTGAACTCAATTAATTAATCAGAGGCCCTCCCGGGTTGACCTTGGGGAAAGGATAAAGAGAGATGAAAAAAATAGAGAGAGAAAGTGAATCCCCTTTGTGTCTTGGCAAAACCTGGCCGGCTGTTGTTCAAGTTCTGGCTAGGCCGCTGACCCCCACCAGATGCTACTGCTGTGCTGTGGTGTGCTGAACACGGCTGCTGCTTTCCCTGCCAGAAGCAAGCTATTGGATACTGATATTGGTGCAGCCGCAAGGCCATGTCCCAGGGTCAGGGGATCCGGGACCAATGGCTGCGGTGTTGATTGTCTCCTCACAGTGCTTAGACAATTCATACTGAAGAACTTTTTTTATTGCAGCAATGCATCTATAGAATACTGTATGAATGATGCTTCTGCTTGCTCTAAAGTATCTCTACAGAAAACCTTGCTGGCTCAGTGGCTGCAGGAAATCTCGACTCTGACCTGTGTGAACTTTGTGGAACGTACCACGGAGACTGATTACTTAGCCTTCCAATCACATGGCGGGTAAGTTTCTCATCATAACAGGTGTGTTATCACCTGAAGTTTAGTATATAGTAATATTGAGGAGGCACCAAGGCCCATAAAATAGTTTAAAGCAATTTAAAGAACCACTATTTAAAAAATGTAAAATATATGTTACATACTGTATTTTTTGGACTATAAGACGCTCCTGACCATAAGACACACCTAGGTTTAGGGGACAAAAGCCAGGGGAAACAAATATATACTAAACCTGGTGCATCCATGGTGAAGGAGCATCTTGTGGATCATGCCACCTTTGTACCTCATGCCCCCTTGTACCTCTTGTGTCTCCCTGTGTCCTCATCTGTCCCCCTTGTGTCCTCCTGTGTCCCCCATGTGTCCGCCTCTGTCCTCCTTTTGTCCTCCTCTATGCCCCTTTATGTCTCCCTGTGTCCTCCTCTGCATGGGTACAGTACAGGGAGTCCTCAATATTGCGGTGGGTTGGAGGTTCGTATTGGCAAGCGTTCATAAGTCAGGAATTTTTTGCATTTGGACTATAAGATGCAATGACTTTTCCCCCTTCTTTTGGGGGAGAAAAGGTGAGTCTTATAGACTAAAAAATAAAAACTGTAGTTTAGGGGAAAAAGACATCCATCATCGAGGTTAAGCAAAAAAAAAAAAATCACTGTCCTGAACCCACACATTTATTAGTTGACCTAGAGCAAGGATGTAAAAATCAAATACAAAGCGGGCCAAAATTGAACACTGGGATCAAGTTGCGGGCCAACATCAATGTCTAGTGGCTACCTCTCTTCCTTATAAACTTCCCTGGTGTCTAACTGCCTCATCCCCTCACTATACTGTTCCCTGGTTTCTAGTTCCAGTTGCTGGTATCCAGTGTCCCCTTCCCTGTTGTCTAGTGACCCCTCCCTCTCCTATACAGTTCCATGGAGTCTAGTGCCTTTCCACTCACTCCCCATGTGGCTTCCCCAGTGATTTAGATCTTCACCCCCCAATATAGCTTCCCTGGTGGTCTAGAATTGGCCAAACATAATGCAAAGTAGGGAAACCACTTGAAGGCCAACTTTGATGGCTCTGTGGGCCAGATATGGCCCATGGGCAAGAGTTTAACATGTATGAAGAAACTCTGAAGAAGATAAACATTCTTTACAGGCTTTGGCCACTTAGCCTAAATGAACACTATCGATTAACATGTTTTTATTAAAATGGGATGGGAATAGTTTGTGAAGTGCTCCTAAATACTAATGTATACATTTCACACGTACGTTAAAAAGGGGCGCTGGGAAAAAGGGCGCGGGGTTTTAAATGATAAGCATGGATAACGTTTAAAAATATATTGTACTATATTTCGTTTATAAATAATGTTTTATAAAGTTATAAATCATTAAATAATGTGCATGAAATCGGCAAATGTGAAAACGTTAATCTTCCGTTTAAAAACTGAAATGCATAATAACGTTTAAAAAAAATTAGTAAGTAACCCTCCTTGTACCTACCCCTAACCCCTAGACCCCTGTATTGGTGCCTAAACCTAAGACCCCCTGGTGGTGCCTAAACCTAAGACCCCCCTGGTGGTGCCTGAACCTAAGACCCCCCTGGTGGTGCCTAAACCTAAGACCCCCCTGGTGGTACCTGAACCTAAGACCCCCTGGTGGTGCCTAAACCTAAGACCCCCCTGGTGGTGCCTAAACCTAAGACCCCCCTGTTGGTGCCTAAACCTAAGACCCCCTGGTGGTGCCTAAAGCTAAGACACCCCTGTTGGTGCCTAAACCTAAGACCCCCCTGGTGGTGCCTAAACCTAAGACCCCCCTGGTGGTGCCTAAAGCTAAGACACCCCTGTTGGTGCCTAAACCTAAGACCCCCCTGGTGGTGCCTAAACCTAAGACCCCCCTGGTGGTGCCTAAACCCAAGACCCCCCTGGTGGTGCCTAAACCTAAGACCCCCCTGGTGGTGCCTAACCCTAAGACCCTCCTTAGTGATCACTGTATTGTGTGTAGAATAATGTTTTAGAAACAGTAAGGGATAAAATATATTACAATTTACGTTACATACTGATCGCTTTATTTTGTGCATAATAATGTTTTACAAACAGTAAGGGATAACATTTAAAATAATGTTTTATTGAAATAGGAAACGTAAATCATCACAAGCAGTTATAAAACATTAAAAATCTTCGGGCGCTGTTACAAAACGTTATTATTCTCTGGCGCCCTTTTTTCCTGTTCGGCGCCCAGTAAACGATATTTATTATGGGAGTGAATGGCGGTGCCCGATTTGTCCACTAGCCACCTTTTTTTACTGTTTCCACATTTCACTGCTTATCTCTTTGTTTATCCAATTCCTTTCACACTTAGCTGACAAGCCAGGATGACCAGGGTAATGGACCAGTGACTCATGAGGGGAGGAAGGAATCCCTCTCCCCACATCCGTTAACCCTGTGTGTACTTTATAAATTTTAGCAGGTCTCACTAGCAGCTGCTTGTGTCTCTGAATGAGCTGCCTGCACTGAGAGCAGAGGAAATGTATCTTATGTGCAGCATAAACATTTGTAATTGTGTGTGAAACCTGATGTATTGTGTATGAATTCCTTCCTGACTCCAGATAAATCTCTGGATCAACTCTGCTGGAAATTTAAATCCCTGGATCAACTCTGCTGGAAATAACATAGTATTTATCAGTGCTGCTCGGATACCCCTTTTCAAAATCCGAATTGAACTCGGATCCGAATACCCAGATATCCGATCCGAATCGGATATCCAAGTTGGAACTTTTGGAATCCGAATCGGATATCCGAACCCAGTATCCGAGATATCCGCCCGGATTCGGATATCTGGATAGAAAACCGGAAGTTGCCTTTAAATTGCTTTTAAAATGTTCTTTAGGGTAAATGAGGCCTGTGGCTCATGTTTTTTTTAAAGGGAAACACTATTTGATGATGTGGGGACTTAAAATCCCCATAAAAAAAATGGCTGTCAATTAACATCAGGACTAGGTTCCAGACAGCGGTCGTGCAGCCCACATTGTGTCCAAAGTTCAACCGCACATCTGGAAAATGACAGTTTTAAGCCCAGACACCTCCAAAAAATTATGCAGAAATTGTGTTTTGGGTTAAATATAGGTGGTATCAGCACAGCAGCAGTGGCCTGTGGCACCCTGGTGGTGGGAGCAGCATAGGCAGCAGGAGCAGGGCAATGCAGCAGCAGCAGGTGTAACGTCTGCCAGGAGCATGCTGGATGGGGCACTTGGCGGTGGCACTTGGCACTTTGCACTTGGCACGTGGCACTTGGCACTTGGCAAAGTGCCAAGTGCCAGTCAGACAGCAGAGGAGAAGACACTAGTGCACACTAACTGTCACTCTGACACTGCTCAGCAGCACAGCAGTTCTGTAGTAAGCTAACACAGTAGTACTACTACTCTAACAACTAACTAGCACAGACTGCAGTACTACAGTCCTAACTACACAATAACACAGTAATCCTATTCCCTAACCTAACCTATACTGTAGCTAAGGCTAATAGCAGGCCAGCAGGCAGCAGCTGGCCTGGTCTGTGCACATCACACACACACAGACACATAGCAGCTGCAGCAGCCCTGCAGCACACACTGACTGTCACTGAATGAAATCAAGCTAGCTAGCTACCTAATTAACAATACAATAGTTTAGTGATATATAAGGGGTTCATCACTGAACAGCTTTAGGTTTATCACTGTATACAGCACTTGCTAGGCCAGCAGCACTGGAGCATGTCTCTCAGTGAGCATTCACAAGCAAGGACAATATTTCTCCTTATTATACAGGGGGGGGGCGCCTGGCCAGGGTTCCTTTCTGTGATTGGGTGCTAGGGCTTAGGCTGGGAGCCCTCTGATTGGCTCAATGAGGTCAGGTGGGGCTGGCCAGGGTTCCCTTCTGTGATTGGTTGCTAGGGTTTCTGCTGGGAGCCCCTGGGAGCCCTCTGATTGGCTCAATGACGTCATGGATGTCATTTTCTTAGTTACAGACAGTATCTTAATAGTCGGCTATCTGCAGATATCCGGATTGCCTGACAACTATCTGCGGATTGCTATTCGGATTTGGGCCCAGGTATCCGGAATCCGAATCTGGTGGATTGCTGAAAACGTTTGGATTATCTGGGTAGCTCGGATATCCGAAATCTTGCTGAGCACCACTAGTAATTATAGCCATAGACGTCCTTCAGTGCAATTAAAGCATCCAAGCCATCTGTAAATGCAGATGTAGAATTTGCCATAACTACTCCCGGTAGTAAGATATTCCAGAATTGTAATCAGTATTATTGCAAAGAACCTCTTTCTAAGACAGATGGCAAAAGCTTTTTTTTTTTTTCCCCCTGCAAATGTCCCCTTGTCCTTTGCACAAGCCTTTTTTTTACTCTAGAGCACAGCACATCATTCTCCAGAGACTTTCCCGTTTTGACTCTTTGATTTGACCTAAGGAAGTGGGTGAGCCCATGAAACGCGTTGTCTTTGGTCTTTAATAAAAGTGGACTTTGCCTAATTAGTGGTGTTTTTCCTGGGCAACATAAGTTAGTCTCCCTCCTCCTTTTCAGACCGTTTTAACTATTTCATTTTGGATATAGATTGACCCTTGGCATTAATTTATCACGATCCATGTATTGTGCCTAATAGGTCCAAAATGACAAGAAGGAAGAAAAGCAGTCCTGATCATGTGTCCTCTTTTTGTTTCCCTGCAGGTGCTGGTCTTATATTGGGAACGTAGGGGGCACTCAGGCGGTTGGTGTAGACATGCAGTTCTGCATGCCTCAATCTGTTTTCCAACATGAGGTTCTGCACGCTCTTGGATTTAACCATGAAGTACAGAGAAAAGACCGGGACCAATATGTGAAGATCCTTTACAATAACATTATGCCAGGTAATATAACAAACATTATGTTCCACTCAAGGACATTTTGTTCATTAAAGAGACTCTGTAACAAATTTTTCAGCCTTAGTTCTTCTATCCTATAAGTTCCTATGCCTGTTCTAATCTGCTCTAGCTTACTGCAGTCTTTCCTAACTGCACTGTTGTTCTGCCAACCCTTGAGGTGACCCCACCCAGCGCTCACTGTCATACAAGACAGGCAAAGGTTTGAGGTGCAAAACATATACAGTATATAGATATCTGTGTTTATTAAGAATTATTAAGTATACAGCTTTAAATATGGTAAGCAGTAATCATCACAGAGGTAAAACATCAATACATTACCGGATATTGTAGCTCAACACTCCGTGACCGGGGGACCATCTACGATCATCAGGAGGTACCGGAATGCATACAAGACATCACACAACACGTCTGTCGTGGCACATGAGATCCCAGGCTCCTGGTATCTGCACATACCTTATATACAGTTCTGCCAAGAGCTTAGCACAAAGCGTGTCGGGTAAGCACGACCCCGTCGCCTCCTCCTATTGGTTAATAGCACGGTATACTCGTGCTTGAGAGTCACATGTAACTACTAGTTAGAGTTAAGTTGTGTTTGTGCGAGCTTACGGTTATGCGCTTATTGAGCAATCATCTATGAGATACGCATGCTCAGTACATTGTGTTTTCAAGGGAAGAATGCTTCATCAGCATTTCTGAACCAGCTTTTACCACCTCATACTCCTCAAAACAAATAAGAGGATTCAGGGTCATATGCTGCTATCCTAGGCCCAAATGGCCATGAAAGAGGTGCCAGCCTGTATTATTCTCACATTCCTTGAGATAACAGGAGGAGTTACCATCTTAGGCCCCAATAGCCGTGAAATAGTTTCATATAAAGCGAGAGCCATTACTGTCTATTCTGAATATATATATGTATATATACTGTACTGTCTATATCCAGGCATACGTCACATTTTTGTCAGAATCGTATCACAACTGTCTCTGTAATAAATCAATGTATCTTTCCTCTGTCCTGTTTGTCGGGCTAAAGCTTGATTGTGTGGAATGTGCAGGGCTGCTTGTGATTGGTAGAAGCGATACACACCCTCTGCGGGCCCCCTGCATACTCTGAATGACTCACACTCTATGCTTAGCTGAGCCTATTAGAAGCTGGTTAGTTTGTTTGTAAACACTGCCTAAAACTGTTAATTACAAGCCAGGATTGCAGCAGAGAGTGGCAGAAACAGCACAGAGGGGCACAGGAGAAAATAATGAATAGAATGGTATGCTTTTTATTGTAAGAATATTAGAGTACAGATTCTCTTTAAAAGAGGAACTATCAAATAAACTGTCATTTTGTAAACTCCACCTATAGAGCTTTTAACCAGCAACAATAGAAAGCTTTTCACAGGTCTCAGAGGGCTTTGTTTATCGGCTTTTGTAACAAAGTCGGCATTGGGAAGGCGGGGCTGTAGCCTGTACCATGTGGTGAAAGATTTAGCTACAGAGAAAGGATCTGAAGAGAAGGAGGCTTACTGTATTCTTGTTTTTGCATGTGTACACCCTCCATTCAGAATGAGCTTTTCCTGGCTATAGTTTCCGTTTATTTTATACTGTGTGATGCAGAGAGAGAGAGAGAGAGAGAGAGAGAGAGAGAGAGTGGGGGGGGGGGGGGGGGCAGGAGCAACTGATGAGTTATTTACTCACTAAATGTCATTTATTTCTTCACACAAATAAGTAAAAGATGAAAAAATCCTCTATATTTCTATTTGCTAGTAATTACTGGAGATATATGTGACATTTAGAATTTTAGTTACCTTTGATAATTGACCTTTAAAGTCCTAGTATAGGCCCAGGGTGTTCATATGCATTTTATAGAAGCAGGCAACTGTCAGATCTGTGGATCTACGAGTGTATGCAGCAAGTGCAGTCAAAAATCAATACTATAATATTTATTTACAAAACTTCCATTTGCATCATCACCCATGTAAAAGATCACTATCACAAAAACATTGTAGCAGTCTGTCAGGCGTTTATACAATACGTTTATATAAACTATAACCGTATGTATAAAATCAAAAAACTAAGGCCTCCTACAAAAAATTAATAGGAGGAGTCTTATTGTATTAAAACACCCAACCTTAAGTTCTTATAGTGAGTTTCTCAAGCTACTGGTACAAAGAGTGAAAAGTCAGGACAACTCTTTACTTTCAAAATAATTAATTTATGAAATCTATAAAAGTTGCCAGACTGATTACAAATCAAATAATACGAATCAAACAATAGCCACCAAATATTAATAACCACAAGGTACTTCTCAGTTAGTGTTGGGCGAACACCTGGATGTTCGGGTTCGGGCCGAACAGGCCGAACATGGGCCAGATGTTCGGCATGTTCGGCCCGAACGCCGAACTCAATGGGAGTCAATGGGACCCCCGAACATGCCCATTTTGGGGGCCCTATGGGGTCGCAGGCATAAGGGGGGAGCATGCCCCGGTCGCGGGGGGGGTCGGAAATTCCCCCCACCCCCTCCGCTAGCGCTCCCCCCTCTGCCCGCTTCCCCATACAAAAAGTTTAAATCAAGTTCAATAGTACCTGGGCTGGTGGCATTGGCTGGCAGTGGAGTGAGGAGGAGGAGGAGTCCGAATAGCAGAGTGACGTTGAGGCCGGGCAGCGGGCGGTTCAGCGCTAGTACCCTTGTGGTACTTCCGCCCTTTCTCTGACCTCACGTCCTCTGCGTGATGACGCATACGAGGGTACGCGTGATGCGTACCCTCGTATGCAGAGGACGTGAGGTCAGAGAAAGGGCGGAAGTACCACAAGGGTACTAGCGCTGAACCGCCCGCTGCCCGGCCTCAACGTCACTCTGCTACTCGGACTCCTCCTCCTCCTCACTCCACTGCCAGCCAATGCCACCAGCCCAGGTACACTACTATTGAACTTGATTTAAACTTTTTTTATGGGGAAGCGGGCAGAGGGGGGAGCGCTAGCGGAGGGGGTGGGGGGAATTTCCGACCCCCCCCGCGATCGGGGCATGCTCCCCCCTTATGCCTGCGACCCCATAGGGGGGCCGTATTGCGGCCTGTTCGGCCGAACAGGGCCCTGTTCGCCCGAACAGGGGCCCTGTTCGGCCCTGTTCGGGGGCATACAGAAGTTCGGGGCGAACCCGAACTTAAAAGGCCGAACACCATCAGGTGTTCAGCCGAACTCGAACATCACCCGAACAGGGTGATGTTCTGCAGAACCCGAACAGTGGCGAACACTGTTCGCCCAACACTATTCTCAGTATAAGCTGACTATACACTTCAGAGAAACGTTGACCACAGATATTAACCAATAAATCAATCCATCACAATAGACTGTGCAACCACAAGATGTCATACATATTATCTTCTTTGCAAGGCTTGATTGTAAAACACAATCTAACAAGGGGAAAATATGGAAGCAGATCTATCTGGTCTAAAAAACCCTCAATATATAAAACAAGTTTAAAGTTTACTGATCTGTAAGCACTTATTTTATAAAAAGAATCTGATTTTAAAACAAAGGGAAAAAATATGAAATTATGCAATTATGACCTGCTCTGTAAATGAAACTTTTATATGTCAACCAATCTTTAATCCCCCTAACAAGTTATAAGCTTGAAGGGGAAAAAAACATTCATTAATAAAAAATGAACCCAAATCAAACACAGATATTCCTAGTTGCAATTCCAGAAAGGTCACATGTTCAGGGTATTCTATACTAGGTGTAGAATCATTGAAAATCCAAGCCCCTAACTTAGTTGGCTTTGATATAATTAAACATGTATAATTACCAATAATATTGTAATGATCCGCTCAGCTGGCTGCACAGGCAGAAAGCTGTTTGACCATTCCTCTAGTCTGTGGGCTGCAGGTCTCTGGAAGAGAGACCTGTCTTTCCTTTGCAAGTTTCTGATCTGCTCTGCTGCTGAGGAATTTGCATACATTGGTTATGCAAATCACCTAGCTGCCTCCTTTGTAGGCTGGCAGTATAAAAAGCTATGTTTTTCCAGAGTCCTTTGCTGGTCATCCCTTCATGGTTTGTTGAAACACTCCTAGAGTGTCAGCCATGCTATTTCTTGTCAAAGTTATCTTAGAGTAATTCTTGGGACTGCACTAGGCAGTTTCCCTAGTGCAGTTAGATTGTTATCTGTTTTGTCTGTATTGCCTCTCTGTTGTGATTGTCCTGTCGCCTACGGTGGTTGTCAGGAAATCGTTTGTCTGGGGGTGCTGACCAGGGCGGCGGTTGCTACTGGTAGCCCCTTCTGTTCATCTGTCTTGCTTGGATCGCACTAGCATCTAGTGGTAGCGGCTGTGGATCCTTCTGATCTGCTTTCTTGGAGTATAGCTGGAGCAGCGGTTGCTACCAGCTATCTCATCTGTCTGTCTTGCTTGGATCGCACTAGCCTCTAGTGGAAAGAGCAGTGGATCTTCCCTTTCTTGTTCCTGAACCCAGATTGCACTCGCTTTGACGGAAAGAGCAGTGGATCTCTCCTTTCTTATTCCTGTTTTCCGTTTGTCTGTTTTGTCTGATACGAACGCTTGCTGTAGGCTCGGTGAGGTAACCGTTAAGCAAGCGCTCACGTCCTCTGTTTCGTGTTTGTCTGTCGGTGGTTAGTTAGGCGTGCTTGCCTCTGTTGCGCTTAACGTGCGGAGATCACGCTGTAAACGCGTTCGCTGTTGCGAATGAGTGCGGTGTTCATGTTTAGTTAGCGTTTGTTGTTTTCATTGTTTTCTCATTGTTGTTTGCTGTGCCTTTGCTCCTCTCGTGTTCTGTTCTGATCTGTCTTGTGTCACTTCTGGCGATCGCCTTTCTCGCGATCGCGTTCTTGCTTTTGTTTCTGCTGATGTGTGTTCACCGTCGCAGGGTCGCGACTAGATTGGTGAACACACATTCATCCTGTATCTGTGCTCTTTCTCTTCAAGGGCTGTTCAGCCCCGCTTTGTCTTAGATCTGTACAATTCCCATCTGGCATTGGTGGCTGTGCAGAGGCTGTGCTCGTCTGCACGCCACAGCGCCATCTGCTGGTGGGAATTGCCCTCTGTTGGTGCATTGCACCTAGCCTGGGTTCACCTAATGATATGCTTGTGGAGGGTTTTCGTTGTGTCAGTGCGCATCTTGTGCACTGACCGCGAAAACGATTCCGCAAACGTTACAAATATGAAATAAGGTATCTTGCCAGGCCTGCACTGCTAACCCGATCTGGGAGTGGCCTCAAGGCTGGTAGGGCGTGAGAGCCTGGGATCCCTTCTTTCCGTTCAGAGGATGAGAGTGTCCTTTAAAGAGTGTGTGTGCGCAGAGGAGAGTCTCTTTTCTTTTGAAAGGATGAGTGTGTCGAGTGTCCAGTGCACTATTATTTATACCCCTCTAACTAACTTATAACTCAGCCCTCCAGGTAAACTAAGATCCAATCAAGAACTGAAAGGTGTGACTAAAGTTTGCAATTAACTAGCTCATTTAAATATCTGATTAATCAAGATTCATTTGATATCAGACATTTTTTTCCATTTCTGGATGTGTAGTTGTCCTGCAGGGGGCATTGTGGTCCTGCGTTCTGAGAGGATATAAAGCAATTAAACTTTGAACTCTTTATAATCTAAAGAACGTGTTATTTGTTAGTATTTCATTTAATTGGAAAAATGGTCATAATTTCTTAATCTCTCTCAATAATTGTGAATACACATACTAGATGAAACGAGCTATCTCATAATCCTCAAGAATTTTAGCTGGTGTTTGAGAACAACTGTTATAATGTTATGAAGTACACAATAGAAGGTCGCACCACTCGGCACTCAGCATGTATGTCTTGGGGGGATAGAGTAAAGGAAGCAGTCCGCAATTGCGTCTTCTGATTGTTCCACACTACACCTCAAAAGCACTCCTGTACAATAGCATGTGAACCAGAGCCAAAGGACGTGCAGCCGGTAAAAACAACTTAGAAAGAAGTCATATGCAGCAGGTACATCAAAACAAGCCGGGCAACTGTCACTTTGTTCCACTTTAATTCATCTTCATGCAAGACATGATACATACATAATTGTAGCTCTTCGCGGTGTCAAACCTGTTCCAGGTGTCTGTGCTGGGGTGTGTCAGGGTTCGGTGACCAGGGTGAAGGGACTGCACTACGCCGTTTCGCGCCTGACTGGCGCTTGTTCACGTGCTTGTGTCCGTATTCATGAGTGCGCCGTGCGGGCTTCCTGTGTATACTCTGGAAGCCGCACCCTCCGCGCTCATGATTGGTGCATGGAGTGATGTCATAAGGGTCGGGGGTGAAGGGGCGGGGCCACACCTTACTATTGGCGAGCGTGATAGTGCATTGCCTACGCTGGATATAACCAGCATATGCGGCGATTCCGGTTGCTATGGCAACATAATATTTATGTGCTAAAAGTGACAAATAATATGAACATACCGTGCTAGTTATCAAAACTGCTTAAAACATGCATGCTGTACCATGACTCTGAATATTATAACATAATACAAAAATAGCTAGTGCCAACTCAAACATAGTGCATTGTTCTGTGCATACAAACATTTTTTTTTAATAGGGGATTGGGGCTTACGTGGGGATTTTATAATCATAATAATAAAAAGATATTTTTTATATTGGGCAGCAGGATAGTAAAACAATATCATTTCATGCTACCATGGACAGACATACTAAATCCACAAAATGTTAGGTTTTGATGTACCTGCTGTTATAATGTTATCCCAGCAACTTTAGCTCTTGAGTTTGAGTGTCTGGCCTGAGAGTTAATTATTATAACTAAATACACATGCAAGTTCTATAGGAAACCTTATAGTGATCTGCTACATTTGGTATTTGAATATATTTTCCTAATACTATGCATTTAACTATATAAAATAATAGTGGCTGGATAGAGTACTGGTTAAGGGCTCTGCCTTCGACATGGGAGACCAGGGTTCGAATCCTGGCTAAGTCAAGTACCTATTCAGTAAGGAGTTCAAGGCAAGACTCCCTAACACTGCAGGGTGGCCTCTTGAGCGCTTCCCAGTGGCTGCAGCTCTTGAGCGCTTTGAGTCCGACAGAAGAAAAGCGCTATATAAATGTTCAGATTATTAATATGGGATAATGCTTATTACATTACTATATATCCTCTGCCTCTAATACTTTCAGCCATACGCCCTGAACAAGCATGCAGCAGATCGGGTGTTTCTGACATTATTGTCACATCTGACAAGATTACCTGCATGCTTGTTTCTGGTGTGATTCAGACACTTCCTCAGCCAAATAGACCAGCAGGCCTGGTCTATTGCTTAAAAGGAATGAAATATGGCTGCCTCCATATACCTCTCACTACAGTTCTCCTTTAAAAAGTTCAGTCCCAAAGGTACCTATTTATGAATTCTTTTAATTGTCTTTTCTTAAATGCAAACATTTTACATGGGTAATTATGGGAAAGTGTGGGAGGAAAGAGGTTCATTTTTAATGCATGTGTGGGTATTTTTACTGTATTAAAATTAATGTAGGTGTAATGTGATTATTTGGCCACAAGATGTCCTCACGCATTATTTCCCAATAGTGCGCTAACAGGAAATAATGCGTGGCTCTGTTACTTTCGGTATTACAACGACCGCATGCATCTCATTAACGCCAGTGATCATTGTCACGGGGATAATAAAGGGAACTGTGTTCCTATTAATTTATCTCCCCACTAACAGGAACGCGTGCAGTCACACAAATTTGGAGAGGTATATAGACTACAGGTAATCCCAATATACTCAAATAGGTCAACAAGTTCAGTGGAAAAATCTACAAAATTGTTTTTATTAGAACATTACAATACTAACATATAAAAAATTAAAAACATGAGGGAGTGGCCATCCCACCACACATACAACCATCACACACAGCACATGTATACAGCCGGCCTCACAATCTTGTTGAAAGTCTGTTTGGCTTGCAAGCAGATTGTATGTTGCTAGATGAAGGGCATTGGTAAGCAGTCAGTGGCAAAAGCAAGCCTAAGGTGCAGATTAATCTCCTGTCTATAGAGACATGTGCTCGGGATAATGTCCATGCACATTGGCAAATAAGCAGAAGCGACAGTAGCAGAAGGCAAATCTGATTAGAAAACCAGTCTTGATAACAAGAACATGTGTAATGACATCTCACCCGTCTGGCGTATCCGCATGCAAAGACGTACTGGTATGGAGTAATCAGAGATGAAAACAAAGTTGCAGATATGTCCGTCCGCGGTAGCCGCTATACTCAGTAACGTCCCATAGGCTAGTTCCAGAAGCCACAAGCAGGGCCCGGTGAAGTTGCTCGTTCCGGAGCAGAAATAGCTGAATGCAGTTTCACCGCAACTGACTGCGGCAGAGGTGAGGCTGTGCTGGCGTGGCTACAACCCGTGGTGCACATGCAGATGTCACCTAGATGGTCTAACGGGGAGCCGATGGAGTGAGCGTGGCGGGACGGCGTCTCCTCAGAGCCAACAGCCCTGGAACGCGTGCAGTGCCCATTCGCCGCAATAGATGATTATCTACATCCCTGGGCAGGAGCGTAAATCCTGCGGGATGTAGATAATCAGTCTGAAACCACATAAGTGGTTAAAGAGGAGCTGTCAGCCATACTATCTCAGAAAAAAAACACATATGTAAGTAGAGCAAGTATTTATCTACTATTGCACTGTCCACATTTAGATTTTAGTGATTTTTCCATAGTAAAAAAAAAAATGCTTCTTAGGATTTTCCATTTTGCCTATCTTGAAGCCTATTCTGACATCATTTCCTCCCATACTGTGTCTAGCATTGCCCGTCCTCCTCCCAGTCTTCAGACACTCCCACCCAGCTCTGCAGTAGAAAGTGTGTTGTCTCAGAATGAGAAATATTGGCCAATCAGAGAGGAGAGCAGAGATGTGGGAGGGAAAAATGGGAAGGAATGAATGATGTTACAGCGATTCAGGCTGCATTAGTTATGTCTGAGGGGAAAGTAAAGGAGAAAAAAAAGAAAGCCCAGCATGCCTTGCAACTTCCTTTGTGCGGCAGATGTACCAAATAAGAGCCAGGGAAAGTGGGGAATGTTGTTTTATGGAGGCGAAAAGTAAGAGTGATTTATAACTGATAACTTTTAGATTGCCTGGTTAGCAACCCAATTACTTGTTTACCAGATAAAAATAAATAATATATATTTTTTTGTATTTAACGCCAAACAGTTATTGTAACGATCGGTGAAGCACAGAGAGGTCTGATTACCAGTGACCTGCAGCGTCACGGGGAATACAGACGTATACCAGATTATATGTGATCTGCAGTATCACCGATAATCCAATATACTGGCTAACCTCTGTTCACCTGAGTAGAGTGTAGTGTTTGGTGTAACAGTAACACAAAAATGCCGAGGCCTGGGTGCAGCAAGGAGAACTGCACGGATTCCTTCCGCAGACCTGAGCTCTCCAAGACGGGAGGAGTCAGACTGACAGTAGGAAGGAAAGTCCGAGAGTGACACTCAGGAAGAAGTGTCACTAACAGGACTGGGAACCGCCTCCAATCGTGAGGTCGGTTCTCAAGGTCGGACAAGCCAGGTCGTACACACACGGACAGATAAAGTACAAATACAGTAGGCAAAGGCGGAGTCAAAGTACAGGCAGGGTTCGGCAACGGGGTATCAGATATATCGGGGTACAAAATCAGGAGGCAGAAACAGAGTCTAGGAACGAGCCGAGGTTCGGCAACAGAGTATCAGAAATATCGAGGTACAAGGTCAGAGTTCAGGCGGATAGTCGAGGCAGGCAAAAGTCATAACAAATAATCACAATCAAACTAGTACTTTAGCTATCAAAATCTATCTAAGTGTAGGATTACAGCTCCTGCTGGTCCCGGCACACTTGAGGATCTGACTACGGATCTGGGTGCTCCCACATGTGTGATCGCAACGCCAGACGAAGCAAGAGTGAACAGCCGGCAGTATATATGCACCTAAGCATCCCCTGCACCTCCCAGATTGCTGGACCAATGGGGAGCGGAGTAAAGAGTCAGCTGACCTGCCTGATCAGCTGACTCTCTCCCGGGTGACATAAGGCCTGCTTGAGTGCGCGCGCGCGCGCGTCACTCTAAACTCTGTGGGACTACGGGTCCCAGCCACCGCAGCCCCGCTCAGCGGTGTCTCTGCTGCGGGGACATGTGCGCGAACCGCCGCGTCCAACGCGGCGGTTTCGCCGCGTTGCCCCACCTGCTGCATGGAGGCAGCCGCCTCATGATGTGAAGAGGCGGCTGCCTCTCCGTGTGATGCGGAAAGAGCCGCCCGCCGCTGGCTCATGGCGGCGGCTCTTCCGCGATTCCTCACAGTACCCCCCCCCCCCGAGGAGTGGACTCCGGACAGCTCCTTCTAGGCTTCTCTGGATGTGAAGCGTGAAATTCCCTTACTAACTCATCCGCATGCATGCGGTTCCCAGGTACCCATTGCCTCTCCTCAATGCCGTACCCCTTCCAATGTACGAGATACTGTACCGAGTTCTGTACAGTACGTGAGTCTATGATCTTCTCCACCTCATACTCGGGTTGGGCATTGACTAACACCGGAGGAGGAGGAGTGGGACCCACCTGGGCTGCGGGTTTGAGAAGTGATACGTGGAAAGACCTCACTCCACGCATGCTGGCGGGAAGATCCACGGTATACGTGACATCGTTGATCTTCCTAGTAACTGGGAATGGACCCACGAACTGGGACCAAGTTTGTCAGAGGGTTGTTTCAGGGTCAGGTGACGAGATGACACCCAAACCAAATCTCCTGGTTGAAATCTCCACTCTACCGAGCGTCTCTTATCAGCCTGACCTTTCTGACTCTGAAATGCTTTAACGAGATTATTCTTAATGGTCCACCACCTGTCTCTAAATGACCTTTGCCAGGCCTCCAAAGCTGGGAACGGAGTGGATGCAACTGGCAAAGGAGAGAATTTAGGCAATTTACCTGTCACAATCTGAAATGGACAGAAACCTGAGGAAGAGCTCTTCAAGTTATTGTGGGCAAACTCTGCATAAGGAATATATTTAACCCAATCGCTCTGTGTCTCGGCAACATAGCACCTCAAAAATTGCTCTAAGGATTGGTTGACCCTCTCCGTCTGGCCGTTTGTCTGCGGGTGGTACCCCGAGGAAAATGACAATTTCATGCCCATTAGGTGACAAAATGCCTTCCAAAACTTCGAAACAAACTGGACTCCCCGATCGGATACTATGTTTTCTGGGATGCCATGCAGTCTGAAAACATGGATGATAAATAAATCGGCCAGTTCCTGGGCCGAGGGGAGTCCTTTCAGAGGCACGAAGTGGGCCATCTTACTAAAACGGTCAACCACCACCCAAATAACTGACATGCCCTCAGATCTCGGAAGCTCTCCCACAAAGTCCATGGACAAATGGGTCCATGGCTCACTCGGGGTGGGCAAAGGCTGTAAAGTACCTACAGGTGCCAGGCGGGAGGGCTTGCTTTTTGCGCACACCGCACATTCCCTGACAAACTCCTTACAGTCGGCGGCCAGCGAAGGCCACCATACACATCTGGCCACGAGATCTTGCGTTCTAGACGCTCCCGGATGTCCCGCATTCTTATGGGAATGGACCATCTCCAAGATCTGAAAACGGAGTGGTAACGGAACAAATAACACCCCGTCTGGTTTCCCTTCTGGGATATCCTGCTGAAAAGGACTCAAAGTCTCTTTCCAGTCCTCCCAAGTCTCGGTGGCGGCTAACACCATACTTCGTGGGACAATGGTCTCGGAAACAGAGGGCTGTGCTGTCTCCGGCTCAAAACACCTAGAAAGTGCGTCCGCCTTGGTATTCTTACTACCTGGCGTGTATGTGATCAAAAATGTAAATCTCAAAAAAAATAGCGACCACCGAGCCTGTCTCGGGCTTAACCTTTTAGCCCCCTCGATGTATTCTAGGTTTTTGTGGTCGGTATAAACCGTGATCGTGTGCTCGGCTCCCTCTAGCCAGTGACGCCATTCTTCAAAGGCCAATTTGATGGCTAGGAGCTCCCTGTTGCCTATGTCGTAGTTTCTCTCTGCCGGAGAGAACCTTCGAGAAAAATAGGCACACGGGTGTAGTCTACCCTGAAGACCAGAACGCTGGGACAGCACAGCCCCCACCCCGATCTCCGAGGCGTCTACCTCAACAATAAACGGAAAGGAAGTGTCCACATGTCTGAGTATGGGGGCTGAGCAGAACAACCCCTTTAACTTAGAAAAAGCCTGTAAGGCCTCGGGAGACCAATGAGTGGTGTCTGCCCCTTTTTTAGTAAGGCTAGTGAGAGGGGCGACAACTGTGGAGTACCCCTTTATAAACCTTCTATAATAATTCGCAAACCCCAAGAACCGTTGCAATGATTTTAACCCCACCGGCTGTGGCCATTCTAGGACCGCGGAAACCTTGGCAGGGTCCATAGACAGACCTGAGGTGGAGATTATATACCCCAAAAAAGCCACCGACGTGACCTCAAAAATACATTTCTCGAGTTTGGCGTATAACCGATTCTGCCTCAGTTTGTCTAACACCATCCTGACATGGGTTCTGTGTTCCCGGAGGTTGTTAGAAAAAATGAGAATGTCGTCAAGATAGACTAGGACGAACTTTCCCAAGACCTCCCGAAAAACCTCATTGATGAGTTCCTGGAAGACGGCCGGGGCATTGCACAAGCCGAAAGGCATCACCCTATACTCGTAGTGCCCATCAGGGGTATTGAAGGCCGTCTTCCATTCATCGCCCCTCCTTATACGCACCAGGTTGTATGCCCCCCGTAAATCCAATTTTGAAAATATCCTAGCCTCAGTGACTTGTGTGAATAAATCGTCTATAAGTGGTAGCGGGTAACGATTCTTCACCGTGATTTTATTGAGGCCACGATAATCAATGCAAGGCCGTAAACCCCCGTCTTTCTTTTTAACAAAAAAGAAGCCTGCCCCAGCGGGTGACCGGGATGGCCTAATAAAGCCCTTTGCTAAGTTCTCACGGATGTACTCCTGCATAGCAAGTTTCTCGGGACCAGATAACTTATATAAATGGCCTCGAGGAGGCATACAACCAGAACGAAGGTCAATGGGACAGTCAAATGGGCGATGCGGGGGTAATTTATCCGCGGCCTTGGGACAAAACACATCGGCATAATCCGAATACTGCTCCGGTATACCCTCCACCTGTACCTTAGTTAAACCCAATGTTAGTCTCCCCAAACACTGCTGGAAACAATGAGGTGACCAGGCTGTCAACTGTCCTGTGGCCCAGTCTATCTGCGGGGAGTGGACTTGCAACCAAGGCATGCCTAGGATTATAGTGGAGGTGGACATGTGTAAAACAAAAAATTGTAACTGCTCCTCGTGTAATACCCCTATGGTGAGCTTCACAACCGGAGTCTGTGACAGAGGACAATTCCGCTGCAAAGGGGAATCGTCAACAGCCGTAACCTGAATGGGGGGTCTCACGGGAGTGAGTAGTAGACCCAACTCCTGAGCAAACTCAAAATTCATAAAGTTAGCCGCTGAGCCGGAGTCAATGAAAGCTTCAGTGGCAACAGACCTATCATCCCATGTGACAGTACAAGGGAGAAGCAATTTTTTCTCTTTAAGGGGTGAAGTTTGTGTGCCTAGGGTGTCACCCCCCACTACTCCTAGGCAGACCCGTTTCCCGCCCTGTTGGGGCAATTTCGCACCCTATGCCCTGCCTCTGCACAGTATAGGCACAGTTGTTCCGTCATTCTCCGCCTCCGCTCCACCTGGGTCAGTTTTGATCGACCAATTTGCATTGGCTCTGGTGGAGGCAAGGCCGGAGAGGACGAGACAGACGGAGTTGCGGTTACTGGGGATGCTACAGCTGGTACAGCGTACGAAGTCACCCTGACCCGGTGACTACTCCTAGCCTGCCTCTGATGGCGTAGCCTGCGATCTACGCGAATGGCTGATGAAATGGCCTCGTCAACTGTCTTGGGCTCGGGTACGGTCAACATAAGATCGGAAACCTCTTCCGACAACCCAGACAAGAAATAGTCCATGAGGGCAAAATTATCAAATCTCGAGGTGACTGACCACCTACGGAACTCTGCCGCATAATCCTCGACTGACCCTCTGCCTTGCCGTAAGAGTTTGATCTTCGGCTCTGAGGATGCCGCAAGATCAGGGTCGTCGTAGATTATAGCCATGGCCTTAAAAAATTCCTCTACTGAGGTCAAGGCAGTATCGGTAGCGGGCAGGTGGTATGCCCAAGACTGGGAATCTCCAGTCAATAAAGTTTTAATGAAAATGACCCGTTGGGTCTCAGTCCCCGAGGATCGGGGTCTTAACTCGAAATATGACAACACTCTACTCCTGAAATTTCGGAAGTCAGACTTGTGGCCGGAAAACTTATCAGGGACAGGCATACGTATGTCCTCACTGTGAGGGGATCGCACTGAATCAACTGATGTCTGGAGGGTTCTCACAGAGCCTGTTAAGGCATCAATTAAGGCTTTGTGCTGGCCTAGTGACTGATGAATGCTATCCACCGAAGTGGCAAGCACAGTCAGAGGATCAGTGCGTTCCATCGGTATTTTGGTCTGGCGTTCTGTAACGATCGGTGAAGCACAGAGAGGTCTGATTACCGGTGACCTGCAGCGTCACGGGGAATACAGACGTATACCAGATTATATGTGATCTGCAGTATCACCGATAATCCAATATACTGGCTAACCTCTGTTCACCTGAGTAGAGTGTAGTGTTTGGTGTAACAGTAACACAAAAATGCCGAGGCCTGGGTGCAGCAAGGAGAACTGCACGGATTCCTTCCGCAGACCTGAGCTCTCCAAGACGGGAGGAGTCAGACTGACAGTAGGAAGGAAAGTCCGAGAGTGACACTCAGGAAGAAGTGTCACTAACAGGACTGGGAACCGCCTCCAATCGTGAGGTCGGTTCTCGAGGTCGGACAAGCCAGGTCGTACACACACGGACAGATAAAGTACAAATACAGTAGGCAAAGGCGGAGTCAAAGTACAGGCAGGGTTCGGCAACGGGGTATCAGATATATCGGGGTACAAAATCAGGAGGCAGAAACAGAGTCTAGGAACGAGCCGAGGTTCGGCAACAGAGTATCAGAAATATCGAGGTACAAGGTCAGAGTTCAGGCGGATAGTCGAGGCAGGCAAAAGTCATAACAAATAATCACAATCAAACTAGTACTTTAGCTATCAAAATCTATCTAAGTGTAGGATTACAGCTCCTGCTGGTCCCGGCACACTTGAGGATCTGACTACGGATCTGGGTGCTCCCACATGTGTGATCGCAACGCCAGACGAAGCAAGAGTGAACAGCCGGCAGTATATATGCACCTAAGCATCCCCTGCACCTCCCAGATTGCTGGACCAATGGGGAGCGGAGTAAAGAGTCAGCTGACCTGCCTGATCAGCTGACTCTCTCCCGGGTGACATAAGGCCTGCTTGAGTGCGCGCGCGCGCGCGTCACTCTAAACTCTGTGGGACTACGGGTCCCAGCCACCGCAGCCCCGCTCAGCGGTGTCTCTGCTGCGGGGACATGTGCACGAACCGCCGCGTCCAACGCGGCGGTTTCGCCGCGTTGCCCCACCTGCTGCATGGAGGCAGCCGCCTCATGATGTGAAGAGGCGGCTGCCTCTCCGTGTGATGCGGAAAGAGCCGCCCGCCGCTGGCTCATGGCGGCGGCTCTTCCGCGATTCCTCACAGTTATACTTTAAAGTTTACCAGTTAGCTGCCTGGGTGTAACGATCGGTGAAGCACAGAGAGGTCTGATTACCGGTGACCTGCAGCGTCACGGGGAATACAGACGTATACCAGATTATATGTGATCTGCAGTATCACCGATAATCCAATATACTAGCTAACCTCCGTTCACCTGAGTAGAGTGTAGTGTTAGGTGTAACAGTAACACTTAGAGGACTAGGCCTCAGTACAGCAAGACGTACTGTACAGATTCCCTCCGCAACCGTGAGCTCTCCAAGGTGGGAGGAGTCAGGCTGCCAGCAGGAAGGATCTTCTGGAAGTAACCCTCAGGCGGAAGGGTCACTAACAGAACAAGGAACCGCCTCCAAGAGTGAGGTCGGTTCTCGAGGTCGGACAAGCCAGGTCGTACACACACGGACAGATAAAGTACAATACAGTAGGCAAAGGCGGAGTCAAAGTACAGGCAGGGTTCGGCAACGGGGTATCAGATATATCGGGGTACAAAATCAGGAGGCAGAAACAGAGTCTAGGAACGAGCCGAGGTTCGGCAACAGAGTATCAGAAATATCGAGGTACAAGGTCAGAGTTCAAGAGAGTAGTCGAGCAGGCAAATTGTCATAACAGATAATCACAATCAAACTAGTACTTTAGCTATCAATATCTAGCTAAGTGTAGGATTACGGCTCCAGCCAGTCCCGGCACACTTAAGGATCTGACTACGGATCTGGGTGCTCCCACATATGTGATCGCAACGCCAGACAAAGCAAGAGTGAACAGCCGGCAGTATATATGCCCCTATGCATCCCCCAGCACCTCCCAGATTGCTGGACCAATGAGGAGCGGAGTAAGAGTCAGCTGACCTGCCTGATCAGCTGACTCTCTCCCGGGTGTCATAAGGCCTGTTTGAGTGCGCGCGTGCGCGTCACTCTAAACCCTGTGGGACTACGAGTCCCAGCCACCGCAGCTCCGCTCAGCGGTGTCTCCGCTGCGGGGACATGTGCGCGAACCGCCGCGTCCAACGCCGCGTTGCCCCACCTGCTGCATGATGTGAAGAGGCGGCTGCCTCTCCGTGTGCTGCGGAAAGAGCCGCCCGCCGCTGGCTCATGACGGCGGCTCTTCCGCGATTCCTCACAGTACCCCCCCCCCGAGGAGTGGACTCCGGACAGCTCCTTCTGGGCTTCTCTGGATGTAAAGCGTGAAATTCCCTTACTAGCTCATCCGCATGCATGCGGTTCCCAGGTACCCATTGCCTCTCCTCAATGCCGTACCCCTTCCAATGCACGAGATACTGTACCGAGTTCTGTACAGTACGTGAGTCTATGATCTTCTCCACCTCATACTCGGGTTGGGCATCGATTAAGACAGGAGGAGGAGGAGTGGGACCCACCTGGGCTGCGGGTTTGAGAAGTGATACGTGGAAAGACCTCACTCCACGCATGCTGGCGGGAAGATCAACGGTATACGTGACATCGTTGATCTTCCTAGTAACTGGGAATGGACCCACGAACCTGGGACCAAGTTTGTCAGAGGGTTGTTTCAGGGTCAGGTGACGGGTTGAAACCCAAACCAAATCTCCTGGTTGAAATTTCCACTCTACCGAGCGTCTCTTATCAGCCTGACCTTTCTGACTCTGAAAAGCTTTAACGAGATTATTCTTGATGGTCCGCCACATGTCTTTAAATGATCTTTGCCAGGCCTCCAAAGCTGGGAACGGAGTGGATGCAACTGGCAAAGGAGAGAATTTAGGCAGTTTACCTGTCACAATCTGAAATGGACAGAAACCTGAGGAAGAGCTCCTCAAGTTATTGTGGGCAAATTCTGCATAAGGTATATATTTAACCCAATCGCTCTGTGTCTCGGCAACATAGCACCTCAAAAATTGCTCTAAGGATTGGTTAACCCTCTCCGTCTGGCCGTTTGTCTGCGGGTGGTACCCCGAGGAAAATGACAATTTCATGCCCATTTGGTGACAAAATGCCTTCCAAAATTTCGAAACGAACTGGACTCCCCGATCGGATACTATGTTTTCTGGAATGCCATGCAGTCTGAAGACATGGCTGATAAATAAATCGGCCAGTTCCTGGGCCGAGGGAAGTCCTTTCAGAGGCACGAAGTGGGCCATCTTACTAAAACGGTCGACCACCACCCAAATAACTGACATGCCCTCAGATCTCGGAAGCTCTCCCACGAAATCCATGGACAAATGGGTCCATGGTTCACTCGGGGAGGGCAAAGGCTGTAAAGTACCTACAGGTGCCAGGCGGGAGGGCTTGCTTTTCGCGCACACCGCACATTCCCTGACAAACTCCTTACAGTCGGCGGCCAGCGAAGGCCACCATACACATCTGGCCACGAGATCTTGCGTTCTAGACGCTCCCGGATGCCCCGCGTTCTTATGGGAATGAACCATCTCCAAGATCTGGAAACGGAGTGGTAACGGAACAAATAATACCCCGTCCGGTTTCCCTTCTGGGATATCCTGCTGAAAAGGACTCAAAGTCTCTTTCCAGTCCTCCCAAGTCTCGGTGGCGGCTAACACCATACTTCGTGGGACAATGGTCTCGGAAACAGAGGGCTGTGCTGTCTCCGGCTCAAAACACCTAGAAAGTGCGTCCGCCTTGGTATTCTTACTACCTGGCGTATACGTGATCAAAAATGTAAATCTCGAGAAAAATAGCGACCACCGAGCCTGTCTCGGGCTTAACCTTTTAGCCCAATCGATGTATTCTAGGTTTTTGTGGTCGGTATAAACCGTGATCGTGTGCTCAGCTCCCTCTAGCCAATGACGCCACTCTTCAAAGGCCAATTTGATGGCTAGGAGCTCCCTGTTGCCTATGTCGTAGTTTCTCTCTGCCGGAGAGAACCTTCGAGAAAAATAGGCACACGGGTGTAGTCTACCCTGAAGACCAGAACGCTGGGACAGCACAGCCCCCACCCCGATCTCCGAGGCGTCTACCTCAACAATAAACGGAAACGAAGTGTCCACATGTCTGAGTATGGGGGCTGAGCAGAACAACCCCTTTAACTTAGAAAAAGCCTGTAAGGCCGCGGGAGACTTATGAGTGGTGTCTGCCCCTTTTTTAGTAAGGCTAGTGAGAGGGGCGACAACTGTGGAGTACCCCTTTATAAACCTTCTATAATAATTCGCAAACCCCAAGAACCGTTGCAATGATTTTAACCCTACCGGCTGTGGCCATTCCAGGACTGCGGAAACCTTGGCAGGGTCCATAGACAGACCTGAGGTGGAGATTATATACCCCAGAAAAGCCACCGACGTGACCTCAAAAATACATTTCTCGAGTTTGGCGTATAACCGATTCTGCCTCAGTTTGTCTAAAACCATCCTGACATGGGTTCTGTGTTCCGGGAGGTTGTTAGAAAAAATGAGAATGTCGTCAAGATAGACTAGGACGAACTTCCCCAAGACCTCCCGAAAAACCTCATTGATGAGTTCCTGGAAGACGGCCGGGGCATTACACAAGCCGAAAGGCATCACCCTATATTCGTAGTGCCCATCAGGGGTATTGAAGGCCGTCTTCCATTCATCGCCCTTTCTTATACGCACCAGGTTGTATGCCCCCCGTAAATCCAGTTTTGAAAATATCCTAGCCTCAGTGACCTGTGTGAACAAATCGTCTATAAGTGGTAACGGGTAACGATTCTTCACCGTGATTTTATTGAGGCCACGATAATCAATGCAAGGCCGTAAACCCCCGTCTTTCTTTTTAACAAAAAAGAAGCCTGCCCCAGCGGGTGACCGGGATGGCCTAATAAACCCCTTTGCCAAATTCTCACGGATGTACTCCTGCATGGCGAGTTTCTCGGGACCAGATAAATTATATAAATGGCCTCGAGGAGGCATACAACCAGAACGAAGGTCAATGGGACAGTCAAATGGGCGATGCGGGGGTAATTTATCCGCGGCCTTGGGACAAAACACATCGGCATAATCTGAATACTGTTCCGGTATACCTTCCACCTGTACCTTAGTTAGACCTAATGTTAGTCTCCCCAAACACTGCTGGAAACAATGAGGTGACCATGCTGTCAACTGTCCTGTGGCCCAGTCTATTTGTGGGGAGTGAACCTGCAACCAAGGCATGCCTAGGATTATAGTGGAGGTGGACATGTGTAAAACAAAAAATTGTAACTGCTCCTCGTGCAATACCCCTATGGTGAGCTTCACAACCGGAGTCTGTGACAGGGGACAATTCCGCTGCAAAGGGGAATCGTCAACAGCCGTAACCTGAATGGGGGGTCTCACGGGAGTGAGTAGTAGACCCAACTCCTGAGCAAACTCAAAATTCATAAAGTTAGCCGCTGAGCCGGAGTCAATGAAAGCCTCAGTGGCAACAGACTTATCATCCCATGTGATAGTACAAGGGAGAAGTAATTTTTTCTCTTTAAGGGGTGAAGGTTGTGTGCCTAGGGTGTCACCCCCCACTACTCCTAGGCAGACCCGTTTCCCGCCCTGTTGGGGCAATTTCGCACCCTGTGCCCTGCCTCTGCACAGTATAAGCACAGTTGTTCCGTCATCCTCCGCCTTCGCTCCACCTGGGTCAGTTTTGATCGACCAATCTGCATCGGCTCTGGTGGAGGCAAGGCCGGAGCGGGCGAGACAGGCGGAGATGCTGTTACAGAGGATGCAGCAACCGGTGCCGCATACGAAGTCGCCCTGACACGGTGACTACCCCTAGCCTGCCTCTGATGGCGTAGTCTGCGATCTACTCGAATGGCCGATGATATGGCCTCATCAAGAGTCTTGGGCTCGGGTACCGTTAACATTAAATCGGAGACCTCCTCCGTCAACCCAGACAAAAAAGAATCCATTAGTGCGAAGTTATCAAATCTGGAGGTGACTGACCACCTGCGGAACTCCGCCGCATAATCCTCGACCGAACCCCTGCCTTGCCGCAAAAGTTTGAGCTTCCGCTCTGAGGATGCTGCAAGGTCAGGGTCGTCATAAATTATGGCCATGGCCTTAAAGAATTCCTCTACCGAGGTCAGGGCGGTATCGGTGGGAGACAGGTTATATGCCCAGGATTGGGAGTCCCCAGTCAACAACGTTTTAATAAAGATGACCCGTTGGGTCTCAGTCCCCGAGGATCGGGGTCTTAATTCAAAATATGATAACACTCTACTCCTGAAATTCCGGAAGTCAGACTTGTGGCCGGAAAACTTCTCAGGGACAGGCATACGTATGTCATCACTAGGAGGGGATCGCACTGAATCAACTGATGTCTGGAGGGTTCTCACGGAGCCGGATAAGGCATCAATTAAGGCTTTGTGCTGGCCTAGTGACTGATGAATGCTATCCACCGAAGTGGCAAGCACAGTCAGAGGATCAGTGCGTTCCATCAGTTGTTTTGGTCTGGCGTTCTGTAACGATCGGTGAAGCACAGAGAGGTCTGATTACCGGTGACCTGCAGCGTCACGGGGAATACAGACGTATACCAGATTATATGTGATCTGCAGTATCACCGATAATCCAATATACTAGCTAACCTCCGTTCACCTGAGTAGAGTGTAGTGTTAGGTGTAACAGTAACACTTAGAGGACTAGGCCTCAGTACAGCAAGACGTACTGTACAGATTCCCTCCGCAACCGTGAGCTCTCCAAGGCAGGAGGAGTCAGGCTGCCAGCAGGAAGGATCTTCTGGAAGTAACCCTCAGGCGGAAGGGTCACTAACAGAACAAGGAACCGCCTCCAAGAGTGAGGTCGGTTCTCGAGGTCGGACAAGCCAGGTCGTACACACACGGACAGATAAAGTACAATACAGTAGGCAAAGGCGGAGTCAAAGTACAGGCAGGGTTCGGCAACGGGGTATCAGATATATCGGGGTACAAAATCAGGAGGCAGAAACAGAGTCTAGGAACGAGCCGAGGTTCGGCAACAGAGTATCAGAAATATCGAGGTACAAGGTCAGAGTTCAAGAGAGTAGTCGAGCAGGCAAATTGTCATAACAGATAATCACAATCAAACTAGTACTTTAGCTATCAATATCTAGCTAAGTGTAGGATTACGGCTCCAGCCGGTCCCGGCACACTTAAGGATCTGACTACGGATCTGGGTGCTCCCACATATGTGATCGCAACGCCAGACAAAGCAAGAGTGAACAGCCGGCAGTATATATGCCCCTATGCATCCCCCAGCACCTCCCAGATTGCTGGACCAATGAGGAGCGGAGTAAGAGTCAGCTGACCTGCCTGATCAGCTGACTCTCTCCCGGGTGTCATAAGGCCTGTTTGAGTGCGCGCGCGCGCGTCACTCTAAACCCTGTGGGACTACGAGTCCCAGCCACCGCAGCTCCGCTCAGCGGTGTCTCCGCTGCGGGGACATGTGCGCGAACCGCCGCGTCCAACGCGGCGGTTTCGCCGCGTTGCCCCACCTGCTGCATGGAGGCAGCCGCCTCATGATGTGAAGAGGCGGCTGCCTCTCCGTGTGCTGCGGAAAGAGCCGCCCGCCGCTGGCTCATGGCGGCGGCTCTTCCGCGATTCCTCACACTGGGTTGTCCAAGCTGAGCACATAGCATAAAATACATCATCAGGTCTTATTTGTTATAAAACTGCATGTGAAAATGATCCACCTCCCAACCCTCTGTTCAAGGCTGGAAATACTTTTTCCCTTAGGACAACTTTGTTGCATCTTCCCTTCCATGTGCAGCACCCCCTCCTATTCCTTGTGCAGCCTCTTCCATGCCTAACATTCATGTGCAGCAGCCTCCTTCTATACAGGTCCCATTGGCAGCAGCTCCCTATTGCCATGTGTTGCTGAACATTGTAAACATTGTTTACAGAAACATTTTTACTACTGTCTACCAAAAAATCCTGAAGGAGAATGTCCAGCCATCTACTCAAGCTGAAGCGATCTTGGGTGCTGCAGTAGGACAATGACCCAAAAACATACCAGCAAATCCACCTCTGAATGGTTGAAGAAAAACAAAATGAAGACTTTGGAGAGCCTAGTCAAAGTCCTGACCTGAATCCTATTGAGATGTTGTGGCATGACCTTAAAAAGGCGGTTCATGCTAGAAAACCTTAAATAAAGCTGAATTACAACAATTCTGCAAAGATGAGTGGGCCAAAATTCCTCCAGAGCGCTGTAAAAGACTCGTTGCAAGTTATCGCAAAGGCTTGATTGCAGTTATTGCTGCTAAGGGTGGCCCAACCAGTTATTAGGTTCAGGGGGCAATTTCTTTTTCACACAGGGCCATGTAGGTTTTGAGGTTTTTTTCTCACTAAATAATAAAAACCATCATTTAAAACTGCATTTTGTGTTCAATTATGTTATCTTTGACTATTAGTTAACAGTTTTTGGTGAGCAGAAAAAGTGTGACAAACATGCAAAAGAATAAGAAATCAGGAAGGGGGCAAATAGTTTTTCACATCACTGTAGCTGTAGGGATAACAGTGGTGCCTGGATGAGTGAATCTGTGCATGCATTTGTTTGAACATTTGCATGTGAGAGTGCGAAGGGTTAATAGATTTTTTGCTGTTTTCTGGCCACCAGGGCCGGCGCTACCATAGAGGCAAAGGAGGCAACTGCCCCAGGGCCCCAGAGCCTGTAGGGGTCCCCAGTGGCTACAAGAGGAAAAACATTTTTTCAAAAAGACAATGGCCTCAATTCACTAAACTTATCTCCTGTCTTTAATAACTCTTCTAGAGTTGTTACCATGGTGATAAGGCATGTAGTATTCAGGAAACATTTTACCTCAGGCAAGCCTAAAGTTAACTCTTCTGTCTTTAAATTGGGAATAGTTTTTGAGAAAATCAATTTTAAAAAATACACATTTAAAAACCCACTAACTTTAACGGTTAATAGCAAATCCACCTTAAATGCTAGAAACCCTAAATTTGCATGATATGTTAAGGCGATTATTGGGAATAAGAGAAATTTTTCAAAAAGACCTTATAGTTTTTGAGAAAATCATTTTTAAAATTTCAAAGGAAAAAAGTATACTTTTAGTAGCAAACCTAAGGGCCCTTTTCCACTAGCAGTCGCTAGCGTTCGCGCTGAACGCTAGCGATTGCTGAATCGCAATTCCGCCGTTTTCCCGACGTTTGCGGCCGCGATTTTGCTATGCTATGCACTGCATAGCAAAATCGCGGCAAAAGTCGCTCCGCGGCGCGATCGCGATCAAGTAAAAAACG
This sequence comes from Hyperolius riggenbachi, assembly GCF_040937935.1. NCBI lineage: Eukaryota > Metazoa > Chordata > Amphibia > Anura > Hyperoliidae > Hyperolius > Hyperolius riggenbachi. The sequence goes on from NC_090655.1 coordinate 28,229,206, forward strand.
AATCGCGGTAGTGGAAATGACCTACCGCGATTCCTATGTTAAAAAGCAAACCGTAGCGATTGTAAAATCGCTAGCGGTTTGCGGTTTTGCGATTCAGCTAGCGCAAACGCGCTAGTGGAAAAGGGCCCTAACGGTAGTGTAATTTTATATTTATCAAAAGAAAGAGCAATACATTTCCTGATGGGGTTTCCAGGGGGTCCATACGCAGCCGCAGCGCTTTGGCCAGGGATCGCTATACAGCCGCAATATGGCTGCATGAAGAGCCCTGGCATTTTTTCCTATTTTTCCCCAAAAAATGTTTATGTCTAGAGTGTGGCAATTTTTTTTTTTTTAATTATGTGGGGTCCCCCCTCCTGAAACTTTTTAACCCCTTGTCCGCCCTGCAGGCTGGGATAGCCAGAAAGTGGAGCTCTGACCAATTGGGGCTTCACACCCTGACTATAACAGCTCCAAAAAAGGTCCCTTAATGCTGATTTTTGTTCCAGGGTATCTGTTGGGGGCCCCCCCAGGTTTATTTTGCCCTGGGGCTGCATTGTTGCTTAAATCGGCCCTGCTGGCCACACCCCCTTCAGCACCTCCCTTTCCTTAAAGAGAATCTGCAGGAGAAAGGGCCTTGCACATCCCTTATAAAACTTCACTTTTAATTGTGTCTAATAAAAAAGACATACTTTACATATCCAGTAAATTCAATAAAGAGAGGTACAGGCAGGTAGGGAGGTCGACAGCCGTTTCGCGCCAGCTACATGCTGTGGCGCATCATCCTTAAAGAGAATCTGTATTGTTAAAATCGCGCAAAAGTAAACATACCAGTGCGTCAGGGGACATCTCCTATTACCCTCTGTCACAATTTTGCCGCTCCTCGCTGCATTAAAAGTGGTTAAAAACAGTTTTAAAAAGTTTGTTTGTAAACAAACAAAATGGCCACCAAAACAGGAAGTAGGTTGATGTACAGCATGCCCACACATAGAAAAATACATCCATACACAAGCAGGCTGTATACAGCATTCCTTTTGAATCACAAGAGATCATTTGTTTGTTTCTTTCCCCCTGTTCTCATGCACTGAAGTTTCAGGCTGCTCTTTTCTTCCTGCAAACAGCTTTGCCTTTGTCTGTAATTCCTCAGTATGTGAAAGCCCAGCCAGCTCAGAGGACGATTTATCCAGCTTGTAAAAGATAAGAGAGAAGAGAGAAGCTGCTCTAATCTAAATAACACACAGGCAGTGTGCAGAGAGGGGCCTGGAAGGGGGAGTTCATAGCAGAACCACAACACTGAAGAACTTGGCAGCCTTCCAGACACAGGCCGACAAGTCTGACAGGGGAAAGATACATTGATTTATTACAGAGACAGTGATAGTATAAAGTGCTGCAGTTAGCCAGAACACATTAGAATAGCTTTTGGAACTTGTAGGATGATAAAAAACAGGATGCAATTTTTGTTACGGAGTCTCTTTAATAACTTATTTAATGTCCTAACCAGAGCCCATGTGCCTGGATATATGTGTTTTTTTTCTTGTTACTGACCCCCTGTGGCTAGGGTTTTAATTCAGTGCACTCCCTCCTTCCCCTGTATGTGTTTTTGTGTCAGCATGCAAACAGCTTATGCTGGTGTATGTGCATGGTGCGCATGGATACATTACGTTAGCTCCCTTGTGCGATTGGTAAGATGCGCTATCTGTCCCAGGAGAGGACGTCAGGATGTGTGCTCCTAATCCCTAGATAGGTTTGATGCAATGAATGTTTGCATGTCTGCACTATGCATGTTACAGGGCCAGAGTTAGGACACCTATGTTTACCTGGGTACTTCTGCGCAGTATAGGTGACTAAGCATAAGAATGCATTCTTCTGTGAACTAAGACCCCGGCTTTTAACTTAGCTGTAGGGATAACAGTGGTGCCAGGATGAGTGAATCTGTGAATGCATTTGTTTGAACATTTGCATGCGAGGGTGCGAAGGGTTAATTTATTTTTTGCCATTTCAGAGGCAGAGCACATACAGTACCAAGTGTGAAGTCAAATAATGTCTGTAGACCTTGTCTTGAGGCACAAACCTGAGGAAGCATGCACATTTCTGCTGCTTTGTATTGCATTGTATTTATGTTATAAGTACGCTTAACCCCTAAAATTTTTCTCTCTTTCAGGACAAAAGAGCATGTTTGATATAATAAACAATTATGTCCCTGTGCTTTCCTATGATTATAATTCGGTGATGCACTATGACAGGTAAGGCTGGTAGACTGAGACCTGCTTTATGCTGGAAATACACGATGAGTTTTTTCAGCAGATTTATTGGCCAATCAATTTTCCAATCGATTTTCTGATGGATTTCCATTCACCTCTATGAGAAAATCAATCAGAAAAAGGGTTGAAATCAGATCGGACCTGTCGGAAATGATCTATCGAGTCATCTATCTACCCAAAAAAACTCATCCTGTACTCCTAACATTACACTTGTTTTTTTGCGTTTTGGTGCAATGCTTCTGCCGCATCCCGCCACAAAGAAAAAAATACAATTATATGAACCTGCGGCAGAGTGCGCCGGCGGTGTCACATGCGTTGCTCCGCCCCCTGCTCAGTGACATACTCCCTGCTGGGCAGGAAGAACATTACTGGGTGTACTGTCGGTTCAGACATGCGCGATGCGACACACTTTGCTTCATCGTTTACACTACCACGCGTCGCCCACAGACTTCCATAACCCCAAGCACCATGCATTAAAGTGGACCCAAATTAAAAATACAAGATTTCAGAACTAAAATATTTTCTAAATTATAATAATAAATAGCATCCTTTTTCAGCTGCACGATGACAAATATAAAATATTTTACATTTATTGGAGGAACCCCTCCCTTCCTTTCATATTGCCGGGACAGAATCCATCAGACTGGTGGAGGAGATCAAAAACAAAACACAGGCTGCTACTGATGATGTCACAGGGGAGGTGATCACCGCTTGTGTGAGATTTCACATAGACGACGCCCCTGTGAGGGAGGGTAGCTGATGACAAACACACCAATGATCTAAAACCTCCTTCTAAGCTCAGAAGTAATGGCTGCCACCTGTATAACCCTAGTTATGAAAAGAGAAGGGTGAAAAGCATGCACGGAAATGCTCATAGGCTTGTAGGAGTGTTTATTTATCTTTGTATGTGTCAGAGTGGTACAACTAAATATTTTTATTTAAAAAAAAGTTTGGTTTGGGTCCGCTTTAAGTACAGTGCTTGAGGTAAAGGGCAGCAGGCTGTGCGTCAGGATTGCGGCGGATTAGATACTATTGGCGTTTTGCAATGCAATGCCATAGGTGTGAATGGCCCCATTCACTTGCATTGCTCTTACATCACCCTGTGGTAAAACAGGGTAATGCATTGCAAGTGTAATAGGGGCCTTAGTCTCCATTTGTAATACATGCGCCGTTTAGAGATTTGCTCCAATTTAAAGTAGGATAATGTGTGTAAACTGTTACGCACAATAAGTAGAGCAGAACGCATAGCATGTAATGTATTCAATTTTGCTCTTCTTATTCAGCAGTTACACTTTACACACATGATTCTGCTCACTGAAGTTTAGCGTGCAATACACTCCATAGCGTGCAATACAGTATGTACCGTGCATCAGCTCTCCTATACACATTGCTGTGCAGTGCATTCTGCAAATATTTATTTTTTTTCACTGTGGTCACATTCACAGTGGGACATTATGGTCGCACGTTATAACGTCTTATAACGCAGCTTTCCGCACTGCAATGCTAAACCTATGGGCCATTCACAGTGCGACGTTACGGTTGCACGTTATAAAGTCTTATAACGCAGCTTTCCGCACTGCAATGCTAATCCTATGGGCCACAGTGCGAGGTTAAAGTCGTATTTTAAAAAAAAAATGTTGCGTTGTGGTAACTCACTGCTTGCAGTGCTTTACCTCTCTTAACGCAGACACGTTGCAACTTTAACGTCGCATTACAAACGCAACGTCCCACTGTGAATACAGCCTTTATCTATAAAAACTTTTGAAGCACCAAACAAGCTAAAAATGTTTTAAAAATAAAGCGAGAAGAGACATTTTAAAGCTAACTAAGCCAGAAACAAAACAATTTACAGGTGAAACTCTGAAAATTAGTACATTGTGCAAAAGTCCATTTATTTCAGTAATTCAACTTAAAAGATAAAACTAATATATGAAATAGGAACCTTTAGTAGGTGTTTTGGATGAATAAGCTGATTAGTGTCTGACACTCCAAGCCTAGAATATTGAACATTGAACAATATTCTAAAGGTCTGAGATTTTGGGGTTCTCATAAGCTGTCAGCCCTAATCATCAAAATTATAACAAATAAAGGCTTGACATATCTCACTTTGCATGCAATGAGTCTATTTCATATATTAGTTTTCATTTTTTAAAGAGAATCTGTAACCTAAAAACCTCATATAAGTAAACATACCAGCCTGTAGGTTTTCATCTCCTGTCCCCCTCTGTCACATTTTCCCTGCTCCCCACCAGGATCCGATCCTGGCCCAAAAAAAGCAGTTTTATAAACTGTTTTTGTAAACAAAAAGTATGGCTGCCAAACAGGAAGTTCATCATAATATTGCATGTTCCTGTCAACTGCATTACAGTTTCCATGAAAGGTTATATTATTGAACAATACATTCAGCTTTTAGAGTTTATTTCATAGTTTAGAAGAAGTTTTACCTTGTAAAGAATGCTGCAATCTTTAGTAGGGATTACTGATAGCAGGTCCGTGTCTGCATTCTGCAATAGTCTATGAGCTATGCTTCTCACAATTATCAGCTTTTATCAGTAGATGATACGGAGTTACTGAGAGCAGGGAATGTGTGAGCGCTGCTTTTCACAGTTTTCAGTGTGTGAAAGACTCAGACTTAGAGCAGGGATATCAGTGTAACCTCCTCCTGTTTGTAAACAATACAGCCACTTCCTCTTTGGGCCGACAAGCATGACAAAAGAGAGTAAATTTGATTTATTACAGCAATGGAGCAACTAAAAAAGGCTGCAGTAGGCCAGAGCACTTTAGAATAGATATAGGAACTTGTAGGATAGTAAAAAAAAAGGCTGACAATTTTGTTACAGAGTCTCTTTAAAGGGACTCCGAGCAGTGCAGAAACTATGGAAAGATGCATACCATTTTGAAGCTCTCTTTCTCCTCTTTCCAATGACACATAAGCCACCGCCCTACGCCTTTTAGCATTCGCTATTTTCACGATTGAAATCGCGGCCGCTGCAAATTCGATCGCAAAAATATCGAAAACTTAAAGGCGTAGGGTGGCGGTTTATATATCGTTGGAAAGAGGAGAAAGAGACCTTCAAAATGGTATGCATCTTTCCATAGTTTCTGCACTGCTCGGAGTCCCTTTAAAGGGACTCCGAGCTCAAGTAAAAAAAGAAAGTTGTACTCACCCAGGGCTTTTTCCAGCCCAGTGCTGGTCGGGAGGTCCCACGACGGCGTCCTGGCTCCTCTCCTAGTCCCCGCTCCGGAATGGCTGACCGGCCGCAGCCCGGGCGACACTCTGCTGAGTGTCGGGCTGTTCCTTCCGCGTATGACGTGGCTGACGTCACACGCCGGCCGCCTCGCGTCATCACGGCGGCCGGCGTGGCAGTACTGCGCATGCGCGATTAAAGCAAGCATGCGCCGTACTGCCACGCTGGCCGCCGTGATGACGCGAGGCGGCCGGCGTGTGACGTCAGCCGCATCATACGCGGAAGGAACAGCCCGACACTCAGCAGAGTGTCGCCCGGGCTGCGGCCGGTCAGCCATTCCAGAGCGGGGACTAGGAGAGGAGCCAGGACGCCGTCGTGGGACCTCCCGACCAGCACTGGGCTGGAAAAAGCCCCGGGTGAGTACAACTTTCTTTTTTTACTTGAGCTCGGAGTCCCTTTAAGTTGAATTACTGAAATAAATGAACGTTTGCACAGTATTCACATTTGAGTTTCATCTGTATTTTGAGTGATTTTTCTTTATTTTATTTTTTATTAGAAAACTGTTGAACTGATATGTTAACCATCAGGTACAGTTTATATCAAACAACACAATGGACCTAATTTAAAGGTACCTCCAAGTATCTCCATCAGTTGATGTCACAACTGGTTCAGCAAACCTGGACTGAATTAAAAAGTAATAAAAAAAAAGATTGAAAAAAATCTATTGCTAGGAGGAAAAAATGGAACCCTCACCTGTTATATTAACACACTGGGAAACTCTGATGCAGCTGCTCATACATATTTATTCATTTATTTAAAGAAAAAAACTCTTGTTGTGGATGCTGCATGCAACTTCAGTCACAGCGCTGCTTGCAATTGCAGTCTCACCGCCACTGATTTGTAAGAAAACAAAAACAAAGCTCACTTCTAATTCAATAATCTTTCAGCACTTCCAACTGTGTCAGTATGACAGGTGAGGGTTGCAATTTTTTAAAAGGGTAGTAGATTTTTTTTTTCTTTTAAACTCTCTATTGTGATGAACTGCGCCCATAAAGAAACATATTAGCAAGACAGTCAAGTTTTTTTTACACATTTTACACTACTGAGAAGAATTAACCTCCTCGGTGTTCAGTTTTTGCTGGATTTCTATGCAAAAAGTGTTTCAGTTAATTTTCATAACCTTTTTTCCTGTAACTTCCCAAACGTGTCAAGCAAGGGTTTATGATACATTCTGAG